>NW_027488563.1:2190000-2451663 GCF_050948215.1 Halictus rubicundus
ACTTAGATGTTTTAGCTCGTTTCGCTGGCTACTCAGGAACGTGCTGGACTCCCTGCCAGCATTCCAGGGCCCGGTCGTCGCATTTTCCCCGGACTTGGTCTGCGCGATGTGCGTTTTCAGCAGTTTCCAGCTGGTAATTCCTCTTGGAACCGGCGGTCCTCGGGGACGTCAACGTGGTTTGGGAAGTCTCGGAGCTCCTAGTAGGGCTGCTAGGCTACTCCTGCTGCCGGCAGTGGTGGTGCCTGCGCACTCGTTGCTGCTGTTGCTGGTGCTAGCCAGCCTGCTCCTCCTCGTGCTCTTGCTCGTCGTCTCGTTCCTGGCGCTGGTCCTGTGGCGCTCTGGTACGATTTCTCCTTTGTCGTTGGCTCAGGATCGCTCGATCCTCTTTCGTGGACGATCCCAACGAGGCCTCGCTGCTCGCGGACGTTGAGGTCGTCGAGGAGCCTGTTGAGGCGGTCGACGCCGACGAGGATGCCGACGACTTAAGGTCGGCCCACACAAGACCGGGAAGAGACCGTGTACGTTTGGCCGCTAGATTCGAAACCAGGGTGTAGGGTTTGAGTCGACGGAGCTTCAGTGTTCTCGACTATATTTCTGCTCGCCCCGGTTGGGTCATTATCTCGAGCGTTTGACCATTTCCAGATGGCCTTTCGGGAGCGCGTTGACAGTTCCCTGCTGTGCATGGCACAAAAAAAATGTTTTTAGGGCCTTCACGGTTCCTTAGGTAAACTGTCGGTATCTCCCGTTTACAATACCATGGAAATAGGAAACCGTCCTGCCTCTTGGTGAAACATCATTGTTCAGGATTCAAGCTGTGGAATTCGGTGCCTATTGTCTAACTGGCGACCGCTATTTCATACGGTTTTTGTCGCGTATGTCAACACGCGGCAAGAGCGCGTGTCGCCGTTGCTCGACACCGCGTAGCAACCGTTTCAATTCTCATTGGCCGAATTTCACAGCTTGAATCCTTCAAATTGAGACAAACAAGGATCGTCCGATGTGCGAGCTCCAATCACGGTGCTCCACATTCGACGGTCTTTGTTATTTAAGGCACCTGCGTATGCCTTCTCGCCTTCTTAACGTTCTGAACGCTCATTCAATCACAAGGTATCGCTCTACACGTTTGCTCGTCTGTCCGCTCTCGTCTCGATAAGTAGAGATTCTCATCTCTCGCGCTCTGAGACTCTCGCGATTTCGCATTATTCGGTAGCAATATTCTCGCGATCTCCCGTTACGTGCACTCTGCTTCGCGTCAAGATTTCCGGCGTCCGCGTAGAAGATTTCCGTCTCGCGGCGACACGCGTTTCGTGCCGCTCAAGATTTCCTCTTCGCGATCCGACGGCAGAAGTTTGCACGCGCAAGATCTCCGTCCGTTCGCCGGCTCGCGACTCTCGTTCGCGCGTTCTCTCTCGCGCTCGCGATTGCCTCGCACCTCGTGCGTCGTACGACCAGAACCCACCGAATAAAGTGCAATTTTTTCCGAAAAAGGAAAGGTTTGATTCTCCCGTCTCTCCTTGCCTCCTCGCGCGCTCATTTCTGTGTGGTCCCGGCCCCCCGGCGACTCCGACCTTCGGTCGACGCCAAACAATCATACATCCTTGTATTGTACGTAAATTATACATACATATATTGTAAACACGAGAATAGTTGTTATTTTTTTTTTTTAAGAAATATCCACATTAGGAAGGGGATCATTTAATGTGAATTCGATCATTTTTTGGGGACTATGTCTAGAATTTTGATGACATTGAAATGTGTTGTGGTCCAAGTGAAAGTGGAAGAAATCCGAACCAATACACCCAAAAGGGGGTGTCCCACTTGGACTCCGACCGATTGGACACGTCCCGATTGGACGCGTTCCTTTTGGACGCCGTGTCGATTCGACTCGTGCCGTTTGGACGCCGTAGCGGTTGGATTCATGGCGTTTGGACGCCGTAAATTTTATAATAATTGCTTTTCGAAGTCTACATATGGTGATATTATATTGTGAAATATATGGTTAAATATGATTTGGAATCTGTTAAATTTGGATCTGAATTTGTATTTTTGTGGTTAGGGTTAGGGTTAGGGTTAGTGTTAGGGTTAGGGTTAGGGTCCCGGACGGAAAGTCTTTCGGAGTGGAGGGCGCTGCTAACGCCCTCCACACGTCCGATTGTCCGGGCCCTCCTGCCCATATTTTATATATGGTGTAGGAGGCGGGGGAAGGTTGACCTTCCGCCTCACGCAGGTGCTCTCCGGCCACGGTTGCTTCGGAGAGTACCTGCATAGAATGGGGCGGGAGCCGACTGCGCGGTGCCACCACTGCGGCGAAGATGTCGACACGGCGCGGCACACTCTGGAGGAGTGCCCAGCTTGGGCTGAGCCGCGCCGTGTCCTTAGAGCCGCGGTGGAAGGGTGGGACCTCTCGCTGTCGACCGTGGTCGACCACATGGTCGACAGCGTGAGGTCGTGGAAGGCGGTGGCCTCCTTCTGCGATGATGTTATCAAGCAGAAGGAGGCCGCCGAGCGGGCCCGGGAACGGGACCCGGGCTCCGCGAGGAGTATTTGGGCGCGGGGACGACCCCCGCGCCGACGTGTGCCCCCCAGGTGGGGGGCGGCGACGGCTGGGAGGGCGCGGGGATCTCCCCCGCGCCAATGTGTGCCCACGGTTGTGGGGGGCGGAGTGGGGCTGGCGCGGGTAGTTTCCCCGCGCCCTGTTATGCCACCACAACTGGGGGCGGTGAACTATGGGGCCCGGGGTGTGAGCTGACCTGGGCCCCCGGGGGGAGCATAGCTCCCCCCGTGATAGGCCGACACCCCCGGGTTATTTTCCCGGTGTAGGGGGGTGTCGGTCCGTCCCTCCCCGATTGGGGAGGGGGATCCGTGGGGGCTTTGGGGAAAGGAAGGGTCGGGGCGTGCCGGATCGCGCCTCCGACGGCCCTTCCTTCCGGTGGCGGCGTCTTCTTGTCTCGGCCGGGGCTGGTTCCTTCGGGACACCGGCCCCGAGCGGGGCACGAACACTCCGGGAGCTGTGGGTGGACCGAGCTGGGGCTCGGGAAGCCCAATCCGAAGGCTCCAGGGATGGGGACACCGGGCGGGTCCCTCCGCCCGGGGTCTTATAGCGTAGGAAGTGGGGGAGGTTAACCCCTCCCCCGGGGTATGATGATAGCTGGGAGGTGTCCTGTTGAGTACTCGCGTGATCCAGGCACCTCCCGTGTAGCTTAGGTGGGCGTGAGGTTTTAGTGGGTAGTCTCCGGGGGTTCGCCCTCCGGGGAGAGTCCCACATAACCCCAGCTTCCCCCAGGGAGTCGGGGTATGTATAAAACATTTCCTCACGATAAAAAAAAAAGGGTTAGGGTTAGGGTTAGGGAACGTCACGAATCCAACCGCCACGGCGTCCAAGCGGTACGAGTTCAATCGGCACGACGTCCAAACGGCACGAGTCGAATCGGCACGGAGTCCAAAAGGAACCCGTCCAATCGGGACGTGTCCAATCGGTCGGAGTCCAACTGGGCATCACCCCACCCAAAAGTGTCCGATATCGTGTGGAATGACTCAATCACATTATAACTTATAGAATAAGAAGGATTAATTCCACATAAATTGCATCGTTCTGTCTTACGACACGAAAAAATGTATATGGAAAACTTCTGAATTTTTGTCCATAATGACCTCAAAATGATTAGATGGAAGGTTCCCTGGCAGGAATCCGATGGCGTATCTATATATTGTCCAATGAGACGAGACAGTAGACGTAAACATAGGCGCTCGAGTGCGACAGATTTGAAGTTACCCTTACAAGACAATTAGCAAAGGACGCACGCTGGGTGCTTCACTGCCTCGGTCTCGTTGGACAGAGCATAGGTACGAATGCGCGGCCGATTGGATCAGAGTCCAAGGGACAGGCCTCGTTTCACACGTACTTTCGGCTACAGTCGATATATTGGCTACTGCGGTCACATATACTATGTAGCGTGTGACGTCGAAGCCAAGATACTGGGTCTGCGGGCGCGGCGGAGATGAGCATAGACAGACCTAACGATAGACTCCCCAAAAATGGTGGCACTGAAAAAATGGCGAAATTAAAATGGTTTTTTTTTTTGGTTGCGTCGTAAGACCTTACGTACGACGCGACAAGCACGCGACCCAGGCCAGGTTTAAAAATCCCTATCGACGACGTACCGACCATGGACGTCATAAATCAAAAATCCTTCCGATTGTACCCACCACTTTCGTAATTTTTAAGCCAGCTGAATGCAGCACATGCGGAACCTTGTACACCGTTAGCGTACTAAAATTTACAACCGTAGATGCTTGCGAACCAAATGTTATACGTATATTTCCACTTTTCCAATTTTCCACTATTTCCACGACCTTTCGAACACACCTTGCAACCTATGAATTTTAATCATTTTAAACTTGTTCTCCGGAGTTTTGACTTATAATCACTTATAAGATATAAGATATAATTTAACAATGCTAAAATTGATTTGTGAAGCTGATTTTCATCGTTCCATTGTTAAATTAGATTATAGTTTGAACCATTACTTCTTAACATTACAACTCAGATGAACAATATTCTTTTCTCTACTTCGAAAATGGATTGTGTGCGGATGCTGTCGTGGCACCGGCGCGACGCCAGGCCCAACGGCTTGTCCAGCTCTCAGCGGGTGCATTGGCATCCCTGAGGTGTAGAGGGGAGTAAACTGTTCGGGAGTTAGGTAGCGAACCCCCGCTGTGTGCGGGTCTTAGCTTTTGTTGCGAGCATCTCGAGCGCCTTCTCAGGTTGCTTGCTAGGGTTCCGGTGCGTATGGATTCGAAAATCGTGGTAGTATCCATACTAACTTTCGCCTCCGACAAGTATGAAGAGACCCTTAAATAGAACCAATGTGCCAGGCCCAAAGGATGAACAAGTTTTTGCACGCCATTTTGTCCGCTGCTGTAACTGATGAAAATACTCCTGGTGCCAGCATTTCCAAAAATGCTGTAACATGTGCTGAATGCATTTGTATCGGTTTAGTCTGTTGATGTTTATGTGCCGGAGATTAGGGTGAGGAAGAGCTGTTAATGCGTTACCAATTTAAAAATGTCCTGGAGTTAATGGATTAAGATCGGTAGGGTCATCGGATAAGGAGCGCAAGGGATGGTGTTCGATTTCACGTATTTGTTCAGAGGCCCTTTTCCGATTATTTGCTGTCCTTCGTTTACTTAGAAGAATGCTTAGTCCTCGAAATGTCGAAAACGTGCACTCGAGGGTTTAAGCTGACAGCATTGGAAAAGTGGCCATAAAGTCAATTCGTTAGACTCTCGTTTCGAGTACCGATCGCGAGGTACGCGAGGGTCCCGAATTCGGACTACAACGGGCCGTTGTCCGGAGCACGCAGCGACCAAGGAAACGCAGTCCTTGCGTCGCATCGCCAGGCCTCACAGGTCATATTTCACAAGGGCACCTGGGTTGTGTCTATCGAGACACGCTCGGGTTCGAGCCTAAGATCGCATCCCCTTGGTTTCGTGAGCGTACTCAGACCAAGGGGGTAATAAACCACGTTCGGCCCACTTGGGCCAGCCAGCACGCGGGCCACGCAGGCCATAAATTTCGAAGGCCACTCAGGCCGAAAAACAGACGCGCTGTTCCGAGGTCCTTAAAACGCGCATTTTTCGAGATTTCCCATTTTCGGCTGAGGAGGAGCTTCCACCTCCACCACGAGAAGAAGACCCTCCTCCTACAGTCTAAGTGACGAATGGGGTGCCTTTTCCCCCAAAATTGGGCCTATGCCTACGAATTTCCTCGTTACACGAGTTGACGAGAGAGCGGACCTCGGAACAGCAAGATCAGAATCATCCGCGCATCTGAAGCATTCAGAACCCTCAGAATCATCCGCGCATCTGAAGCATTCAGAACCCTCAGAATCATCCGCGCATCTGAAGCATTCAGAGCCCTCAGAATCATCCGCGCATCTGAAGCAGACAGAACACACAGAAACACTCGCGCATCCACACGGTTTTTAAAACGCACATAGTCCGTCATTTTCCACACTGCGACCACTGTTCCTAATTTAACCAATCACCTAAGGTTAATTCGGCAGGTGATAGTGCCGTGTATTGTTTACCAATAAACGAACATTGTCACAAAAACTCTCAGTTATTAAACATACCGACACAAAACATTTCAGATGGGAATTCCTACAAGACTCCACCTGTGTTAGTAACGTATATAATTCTTCGTATGTAAGCTTCGTATCTCTAACAATTCGTTTCAAATGATATTTTACTGACTTTACTGCACTCTCCCATAGACTGCCAAAATGTGGGGCATGGGGAAGTATCAGATGCCATTGGATTTGTTCAGCGGTTAAATAATCAGAAATCCTAGTTTGAAAATTATTATTTTCCAACAATATACCTAGTTCGTGTAGTTCATTTCTGGCTCTAATAAAATTGGTACCGTTGTCCGAATATATGCTATGGCACTTCCCACGGCGAGCTATAAATCGTCGCAGACAATTTAAAAATGTGTCTGTTGTTAAATCGGCAGCCAATTCTAAATGAATAAAAATGGCCCTGCGTAGTCCACGCCACAGGTATAGAATGGTCTGTTACGATCCAGGGCTGCGAGCAACGCGAGAGGCCGGCGAGGGGGTTGTTACCCCAGGAATATGGTTTCAATTTGTTAGTTAGGTACGCGGACGCACCCAATGCGAAATCGGGAAGCCGCTAGGATAGTTGACGTGGAGGACGCACCTGATGCGAAATCAGGGAACCTCTGGGAGGTTGGAGTCAAACGCAGACGCACCCGATGCGAAACCGAGGAGCTACTAGGAGGGTGAAACTTCGTGAACGCACCCAACGCGAAATCGGGGAGTCACTAAGAGAGACACGCGGCGAATCCGATACGAAAGGAGGTTGTATAAGAGCGCGGATGAACCCAATGCGAAACTGGGAATCCGCTAGGAGGTGGATAACTCACAGACGCACCCAATGCGAAACCGGGGAGCCACTAGGTTGGAGAAATCTTTGTTGATTTGAATTTAAGATTAGTAAGCCTGTAACGGTTCACGTCTCGTTGCGTGATGCGCGGCGAGGCTGCGAGCCCTCCCCGGATTGGCTCAGCGGCCAGGGTTCTTTGGGGAGAGGATAAGGTGGTTAATGAAACACGCGTGTTTAAGTGAAACAACAGAAATGAGTTTATTTTATCAAGAAAGTTCCGGATTCCCCGCAGGTCCGGATGTGGTCGGCCCGGTGCGTCGGTCCGCCTCTCGGCTGGCCTATTGTAACATAAATGAGTGTGGATACCCGGTGAATATCGGCGTGTGATTGGTAGTAAAGAATGATATGTACTGTGAACGAAAATTAACCTACGCTACGGACGAGAAGCTTAACCTAAGAAACTAATGCGAAGCTTAACCTACGCGTGGAGCAACGGAACTCCGAATCGGCGGGCGAGACAGGTCCTCGCGACGGTAACTGGACAGTGGACTGAATCGGTGGACGACGAAGTAAAGCGGTACGCGGTTCGGTCGGGAGCGACGGTGCTCCGAAATGCCTCGCGGCTACGGCCCGCGGGGCGCGGGGCGAGCCGGGCTCGTCTCGTAGCGGTGAGAGAGAGCGGGGCGCGACGGTCGGTTCTCGCGGTCTCGGACCCAACGACGGATGGTCCTCCCTCCTCTAGGTTCTCGGTGACGGTGTTCGGGAACCTCCGCGGCTCAGCAGGTGATAGTGAATTTGTGACGGGACGCCTCGCTTGATGTCCCCGATCAATCGCGGCACGAGTTCGTACGTACGGACGTAAACCCAATACGTACGGCCCGATGCCGGCGTGGTTACTCGTTCTCGGTAGTAAACCGCAGGATGAGTTCCGCACGCTGCTGCGGTCGATCGACGACTAGACTCCCGGGGCGCGAGGCGCGATCGCGGATCGAAAGCCGGAACGACTGGATTCGGGAGTGGATCACGAGGAGGGGGGAGAACGGGCCGGAGTGTCACAGCGACGGTATACTGACAAGTACTGCCGTCGGGCGACTGCCTCTCAGGGCTTGCTCGCGGTCTCGGTTTTCCTCGTACGGGACGTAGACCCGCGTACGTATACGACCGATCCCGGTGCCTCCTCGAGCTCGCTCGGGCGTAGACCGATGTGTCACATCTGAAGTTTTATGGTACGCTAACAATCGCTATTGAGTCGCAAGTCAGACCGTACAAGCGAATGCATCCACAACTTCCAGAGACCTGCCTCCAAAACTAATTAAAGGAAGGCTAAACATGCAGTGTGCACTAGACTTAAAAAAAGCGGATTCCAGTCGCTCGTGTTATAAACCTCATTCGATACTTCATTGAAAGGGTGATCTTATATATTTCTGTAACAGTTCCAAGTGCATGATCTTTCTTCATGATACACTCTTTGTAATAATTAAATTAAATTAAATATTAAGTAAAACTTTCACGCTGCTAGCGGCCCTCGCAGAGTTGGGCTTTATTTGGGATAAAAAATTATCTTTATTTGTTATTTAAAAGTTCGAATAAAAAAAGGATCTTTATTGGACGAGTATCGAATAAATAATTTTATTAGATGGGAATTTATCCGACGAATAAAAATACTTTTTTATATTCGAAGCTTCAAATTAAATTTTCATTTTTTATCTGTACTGTTATTCGGAGGCTACGACTAATTCTTCCGAATTTCGAATAATTTTCGTAGCTCGAATAAGCGGCTTCGAGCCCAGCGGTGCAATAAACGGCAGCCGCGCGATCCGAAGCGAGAACAGGTATATCGGTGTGAAACTACTATCAATCAAATTACAAACCTTCTTTATTTTTCATTATTTTTTTATAGGACTTCCATCAACCTATTTGTGGAGTTTTTTTGATTGATTAACATTAAGTATCAATCAAAATTGTTCGATTACACTCGAGTTTGGACTCATTTTCACCAGGAAAAGCCCCTCGATTCACTCGCCATAATTTTATGAAGGTATATTGAAAAATCTAAAAGTTTAAATTTTCATTCGATGCGGGATTCGATCCCAGATCAAAAGATTCTCAGCCGAAGAATGAATTTGAATTTAAAGTCTCTTTATTTACATTGTGACGTGGCAGATTTGTCCACGTCCCTCCAGAGCGTAGACCAAGAGACCGGGCCGCCCTTTGGCAGCGCTGCCGCGATAACGGCTGTCGTGATCGCTCTCCCTGGGAACATCCGAGAACCCAGATTGGAGAATAACGCGGTTTAAACGCCGCGCCACTTGGCGCGAAGGGAAGTTGCAGGTCCGTGGCCGGGTCCCAGGTGGACCTGGATTCTTTTCCCTTCTCCCAGGAGCGCTGAAAATTCGGGAAGAAACGCCCAGGGGACGACTACGAGAGACACCCCGCAGGAAAACATCGAGGAAAGCACCGAGCCCGGGTTTGTCAACTCGGAGGCGCCGCCGAGGAATTACGGACCCGGGGAGAACATCGTCTCAAAGTCGTCGCCGCCTCGCCCCGGAAAAATAAACCGGTCCGCTGAGGGAACGGCTCGATGTCTTCCTCCGCGGGAATCGGCCAATCAACGCGTGTCATCTCGGAAGCGTAGTAAGAGTGACGACACATTAGCTAGAAAATATCAAGAAGATTAGAAGATTAAAAATGTAAGGTAGAGACTCCTGAGTCAGCATCCTAGTGAAACAATGAACTGTCCATCTTATAAAAGGGAACCACCCCCTCAAAGTTCGATCAGTCCGTTATAGAATTTTGCTCAGATCGATTCGCTACGTCGTACGGTTATTAATAATCATTCAGTTATAAATAGTAGTAGTGTTCTCTCGTTAAAAATTTACGTCAGTTCAGTTTTCGGTTTTTAAAAAGTTCCGCGAAGTAGTGTAGTGTAGTGCCCAACTTGGCTCAGGAATACGAAACCTGGCGATCGCGATATCTGCAACTAACCGAGGCCCAGCGATTGCGACTTTCGGCGATTGCGACTTGCGGTTATTGCGACTTGCGGCGATTTTGACTTGCGAACGTTATCCAAAGATCAGCAACTCGGTAAAATTAATAGTATTGTTATAAAGCGAAACACTTGTAAGTTCACTAGTATATGCGCTAGCTATATAAACTCCTTACTTGTAAAATCAAACTTTAATATCTGATTCAGCTCCTAATATTGAATACATCAATAATTTTGTTGTTTTTTTGAAAATAAGAATACAAGTTATTTAAACAATCCTTAATTTCCCGAACCGTAGCCGGTGAATGCAGGTAGGTTCGAAACTGCGTACTATCCCCTAAAAAAAATCATAATCCGTCCCACCTGGGACGTAAAAACGTCTAATTACATTATATAGTAAAAATATATAATATATTTCTAACTGACTTATTCATACTACGTTTGTACATTATTGCAGTTGCGGTTTTATTTTATGTATTGAGTTTTTTGTAGGAAAAAGAAAAGAATAAAAACCTACTTATTTTAAGTTCAGAACTTAGCCATCTAATCCTGTTTGTTTGTTCCTTATTAATACTATTGCTTCCATATCACATTAATATATCTAGATATTTTCTAATTCTGTATTATATACATTTAAATATTAAATATTTTTTAACTCTATATCTAAGTATTTTCTAAGTCTTCTATCTCTATATCATAAAATGGAAATTTGTACTTTATCTGTTGGTCCTTTATTGCACTTAAATGCTCTTGCATCAGTGTTGCGTCGAACTTCGCGACCGTTTCGCGATGACCTTCGCTGCGTATAGCACGTGATGTGCGCCGAGTTTTCTTCTCGAAGGACCACCCACACCGATGTGGGAAAAGGGGGTTGTTGGTTGGTGACCACAGAGTTTTATTAAGTAACTGTACAAATGTCTCTTGCCCGTACCGTGAACCCGAGAGACCCCGTTGGTCTTGCGCTATTTGAACCGAACCCGAAAGCTTCCAAAATTGTTCTGCTTGTCGCAAACTGATTCCGAGTCGGAGAAGGCCCGATTCTCCCTCCCTTGCACCCTTATCTGCGTAAAGGGTGGGAGTGAGGAAAGTCTTCCCCTTCGCAGGAAGTGGACGGCAAAGACAACCGTGCCGAGTGACGCCAGGTCAGGGGTTCGTCGGTACCCGTAAAAAACCATTACCTTCACCCTGGCCATCACCGGTCGAGGCTACAATTTATGGCACGTCGAAGGTACCGGAAAAACCCTTGAAATTGCTGCACGATTCCTAAACATGTGCAAACCAACTGTCGACCGGTTCGACAAACCCAAAAAGAAAGTCCGCGTCCGTGTCATAAATTAGTTCTTGTTGCTAGCCTCGACAATCAGATTATTTAATAATGGGTTATTCTTTATCTGTGTATTATAAAATGTTTTCGCTAGGTAATCTATATAGTCTCCTAAATATTCAATCTCTGCTTGTGAGTATAAATCTTTTATTTTGGTATATCTATTTTTGTTTGTAATTAATCTTAGGCATTTGTTTTGAAAGCGTTGTACTTTCAAAAGGTTTGTATTTGCTGTTGTTCTCCATATAGAAGCAGCATATGTTATAATTGGCCTTATTATATTACTTTGTATATTAATCTTGTAACGCGACGAGAACAATAAAGCGTCAAGATAAACAGAAGAATTGCGCCGAGGTAGCGTGGACGGCGGTTCAAGGGGAACCGCGGGGTCTGGAACCTTCTAGACCCCTAGTAACGCGTTATTGATAAAGTTAGCAACGGGACCGTATAAATACCGGTAGGTTGCCGCAGAGCGAGCACTCTTGCTGCACCTGTGGAAGAGGACGAGGTAAGACCACGGCCACCCACAGGATGGGAGAGTACGAAGCAATGCTATCGGACGCCCAGTAGCCCAGGAGAGGACAGGGTTGCACCTGGACGCCTCTCTGGATACATGGGAGAGGACGGCCAGGAAGGCCGGCCGCCCGCCAAGAGGAAAGAACAGGGTAGCTTCCTGGCCGCCTAAGAGTAGGGACGCCTGGTTCCTCTGTACGTTTCGGAGAGGACGGCCATGAAGGCCGGCCGCCGAACGGACATGAGAGAACCGGCGAAACCGCGTCGTCGTCGTATCCCTAGAGGGAGAGTACGGTTGAAATAAACCAGACGCCCGATGGTGGTATCGCGTATTATGAAATCTTTTCTTAAATTATTCGTTGCTAGCTTTCTCTCACTCTCTTGAAAGAATCTATTTTGTATAACAAAACCTATCTCCCATCATTTGTACTAACATTTTGGAAAATATATCCTGTGTCCCCAGATATCCCGACTCCTATTATTCCACAAACAACCATCGCAATCCTTTACGTTACAATCTTTTGTTTTTATTGCTAATTTTAGAATATTTTGCCATGAGTGAATACAGATTTTTTGTAACTGCGTAAAGGTCGCCCCAAACAAGACGGGCAAGATGCCGAAGTTGTTTGGGCGGCCAGATTCAAGAACACGGGCTAGAAATTTCTCGGTCGGGAATTGGTCTTCGTGCTCGAAATCTTTCCGGCGTCGCCCCGACGTCGTTGGGGCCATAACTTTGAACGTCCAGATGGCCTTTCGAGAGCACGTTGACACGTTCCCTGCTGTGCATGGCAAAAAAAAATGTTTTTAGGGGCTCCACAGCTCTTTAGGTAAACTATCGGTATCTCTCCTCTACAACATCATGGGGATAGGAATCGTGCCTGTCGCTTGGTGAAACAGCATCACACATCCTTATGTTATACGTGAATTACACAATTTTTTTAAGGAAATATCCAAATTAGGAAGGGGGTCATTCCATGTGAATTAATCTTTTTTTTTTGAGACCATGTTTCGAATTTGGATGAAACTGAAAGATTGAGCCATCATTTTGTAATCTTCGAAATTGTTTAAAGGATACGGACCATCAAAGTTTGCTATTGCCTACACAACACATTTTATACCACAGTTATTATTAAAGATAAAAAACATTTTCTTTTTTTAATCATCATCGCAAGAGACTGTTCTTTTTAAATAATTCATCATTTTATATTCGAATGTGATTACTTAATGCAAAAATATTACTAATATCTTTGTTTTGCAAAATTTTACCATCGGTTGAAGTGTTAAAAAATTTGAAAAAATATGGCCACATTTTACGATTCTTCCTGTTTGAAATTCCGTTTTTTCCCGAACTATTTATTGTTTTGTGTCCATTAAGTTGCTGGATATTCTTTAGACATTTTGAAGTGAGGGTCGACAGCGTCTGCCCTAAAATAAAAATTTTCACGTAGTGAAAAGAAGAGCACGGGGAAGGTCATTTACATATTTTACCTAAACTGCTGTTAGGGTGTTGTGCACTCCGTGTGTACAGTAAAGGTTAATGCCATCCATAGTACAAAGGACATTGGTTTTTCCAAGCCTGCCGGGGAATAGCGGTCGATCAGTCGGTGCACTTGCAGTTAGCTACCTGAATCGCCGAACGCCGCGTCCTTCGCCGGTCTCACCTGGCCGCAATTTTTTAATTTTAGCCTTGCTATACGAAAAAATGTACATGGAAAACTTCAGAATTCTTATCCATAATTACTTAAAAATGATTTACGTCCTCCGTATTTTTATTTTCGTAGGCCTTTCTACTCGGCAAAGTATGGTACGGACGGCAATAATGCAGGTAAAAGGTGTTGTATTGTTCGTTCGTTAGCTTGAGCCCATCAATTTTATGACAGGCAATGCCAGATGCCGGTACTAAAAATGAGGCTAGCGCAAAAATCAGTTTCAGCGACGAAATGTAAATGATTCTATGACCACCATCCCACGAAAACACGAAGGAAAACACACGGTCAACACGTGCTTGAAGGGACTTCCTCATACTAAATCACAATATCGCACCTACTACTCGAAAAGCATAATAATAGATACTGTTTTGGATCTTCGTTGGGTTCCGTATCGTGGAACCTTTAACTTACGATCGCGAAATGTTTGAGAAATAAAGTCGGAATTTGTGGGAGAGCTAACTGATTTATTGTCACCGTCACTGCGTTTCTCGGAAAAGAGGAAGAGGGCTCGACGGATTGCCGTGTATATTGACGGGGCTCTCTCCCCTCGCCGCGCACCCCGAACTACTCGGTCCGCCCGAAGTGTGCGGGGAGAGAGAGAGACGAACCGCGACGACGGCCGAGTCCTCAATACAAACAAAGTTCGGCAGTCGCTAATTTGCCGTGTGTGCGTGCGGACGCACAGCGGCACCGAACAGCTGATTGCTCGAACAGGTACGTATCATTTTTACCAAGAAATGTACCAAGAAATATATTTAATTGACGCCACAGAGTCTTAGCAATTTCTCTGTAAGTAATTTCCGGGATTTATCTCTTTCCTTGCAATTGTCGTGAGGAATATCGAGCAGCAGATAGTATAGTATTTCTTGACTGTACATATTATGCAATGCGTTTGTAACAGACCTGGCCGCGCCAGGCCTGTTCCCAGCCGTACGCGCCCCGAACTCGAACCGCCCCGAACACGAACGACGGATACCGAGATCCGCCGGTAACCGCGAACGCCCCCCGCGATCCCCGCGCCGCCGAACCGATCTTGGCGGGAACCGGAACCCGCCATGATGCGATACCATCCAGCCGGATGCGTGACGCCACCGGAAAAACCGCCCGCGAACCGCACCGCACCGCACCCCTCGCCTAGCGAGGAGAGAGAGACGAGCCGGAAAACGTCCTCTTTCGGATGTCCGACGCCGTCGTGAATAGACCGCTTTCGTTGAGATCCCTAGCCGCCGATACCGACCACGCGATCCGCCAACGAAACCGTTCTCCGCGAAGTCGAGAGACCGAGAATCGATACGAGCCGCGCAAGTATTATTTTGCCCGCGGAATTATCGTCGAAGAGCTTTCCGCAGTGTCCTCGCGATCCGCGAACACCCGAACACGCCGCTGCGTGCAGGATTACCTGGAAGTGCCGACCCGAACGCCGAGCGATCGAGGACCGGAACCAGGGTAAGTAACCTTCTTCTCCGTCAACCCCGACATCTCCGCCCCCGCCCTACACCCTCGGAGAGCGAACCACCCGCGACCGGCGGAACGCCGGCCGTCCTGGGGCACGGGCTCTCCGTCCACCGAGGTTGGCCCTGGTCCGGATACGCCGCTGCGTACGGCCATCACCCCGCCGTGATACGACCCTCGCGCGGGACCCGAATCGCGACCGCCGAAAACCGAGACGCGAACGCCGGGACAGTGACGAATACTAGAGAAACACGTGCCGTTAATCTCCCGTTCCCGACCGCCCGTATCCCGCCGTGACCCTCGCGTTATCCCGCCGCGAACCTTGGCACGGCGAGCCAAATCCGGCCGCGAGGAACCGCTGTACGAGATCCGCCGGGAAACGGTCTCGTTACACGTTATTTAACCTATAATCGAAGTACATTGAACCTAATCCCGATATTATCTGCTGTCGATCGCTGTCACAGTCTTGCCCGCCGATTTGTTTATGCTCGGAGTACTCGAATACTGTGGGCTAAGCTGTTCAACAGTTACCGCCCACTCCTATACGATTGTAGGGGATGGCAAGGCACCATTTTGTATGGGTGCAAGGCGGTGACACAGTATTGATGCGAGGCTGCGAAGAAGGTTCCCTTGAAGGAATGCGGTGACGTGTCTATACCTTGTCCAACGAGACGAGGCAGTAGACGTAAACATAGCCACTCGAGTGCGACAGAGTTGGTACTTCACTGCCTCGTCTCGTTGGACAAAGTATAGGTACGAATGCGTGGCTGATTGGATCAGAGTGGAAGAGGCAGGCCTTGTTTCACACGCATTTCTGGCTACGGTCGAAATATTGGCTACAGCCGTCACACATAGTATGTAGCGTGTGACGTCGAAACCAAAACACTGGGACTGCGGGCGCGGCTGAGATGGGCATAGGCAGACCTAAAGATAGACTCCCCAAAAATGGTGACACTTTAAAAAATGGCGAAATTAAAATTATTCTCGGACGGCCTACGAATTTATACCACGTCTTTATACCATGCACATATACTATTATGATTATTAATAACAATTTCCATTCTCATATACATACGCATTTAGTATCATGCGCATTCTATGCAAAAGGAATGTATTTAATATCGTGATATACACGAATATTGAATTTTTCCTTTATTTATTATTAATATATATTATTATTAATATATATTACTATTAATATTGAATTTTTTTTTACAACGGACGTTCGTCCGTTGCGTTTCGCATTTGTTTCCTCTCGTGTTTTATTTCCTATGTTCGCTTGTCGCGTATGGCGTTTGTTCGCTTGTCGCGTGTGGCGTTTGTTCGCGTGTTGCCATGCCGCTTCCATTCCTACATTAATAATGTACATTAGCTGAACTATTGCTTTTCTGCTGAGGTTTTTCAATACTATGTTCTGTATTTGATCTGGTCCTGGTGCTTTCATTGAGGGTATCGATTTTGTTTTTTTTTCTAACGACGATGCAATTTATTAAAAATTAAGAAAAATTGTTTCAATAATATCTAACTACTGAATTTTTATAAAACTGGTATCTTTGAAATTTCAATTCGAAATGTGCACTTTATTCAAATGATTGGACATACAATTATCCAATTTTCTTAAACATGTTTGCATAATCTGGAAAATCTGTAAAAAATACACATTAATAATCACGATGAGACAAAAGTAACATAATAACATAAACGTGGTCAACTGAAAACTTCGATATAAAAATTTTATGGTTTCGGATTTGTTTAAAAATCGATTTTGCAGCCAAAAATTCTGAAAAAATCTCAGTCGTGTATGATATTAGGTAGAATATTCATGAATTCTTCCGTAATTTTTTGTTGAGCATGGTACGACTAAAAATTAATTTGGTTTGGAGGCACTTTTGACCATATTATCCGGCTTTGTCTTAAAAATCAACAAAAAAAATTATTTAAAAAATATAGAACATATTTCATTATGCGCCATTAAACCCGATCTTTAAAAAAGATTTCTAGTCGAAATTTCGCATTAATATCTTTTTTAGTTTAAAAGCTGTAGCAAAATGTGCGCCTCGCCGAACCGGGAATCGATTGCGGCTCAGGCGCTCGAATCTTTGGTAACGTGAATTCGGTGGAACGCGTCAAACAGTCGAGCAGGCAGCTCATACGGACAGAATAGAGGAATGCTTGTGTGTAGCGCGTGCGTAGTAGAAGCAGCGTAAGGAGACAACGGTACGCGAGAGCCGCCACACCCCCCCCCCCCATGGGACAGTGTCCCTCGATTCTGCCATCACGACTGAACGAGTCTGATCGAGCTCGATGAATGCGGTAATGTTCGTACGTGTCGTACTGTTGCGTTCGTCGTTTATTTTCTCACTATAAACGTGAAAGAAAATAATACAACTAGGTTCTGAGTCAGTAGTGAAATAGATTGACATCTCGCAAAAAACGATCAACTACATAATTATTGATTAATTAATTCTCAACTCTTTCAAATTTCACAAATAATATTAATTGATATTTTGCATGATTCTTTAAAGTTAAAATTTATGTTGTTTAAATGAAATATACATGAAAATATATAGTAAATTTCAATTTAATTTCTTTTTCAAGTCCAGTTACAATATATATTCAAAATGCATGCGTATTAATAGTGTTAAAAAATTGTAGAAATGCGAATAATTATACGTATGAAAAAATGTTATTTACGTTCAAGATTTATGAAAATTGTATTTCTATAATTTGGAAACGTGGTATCTATATTTATTAATATTGTATTGATAAAGATAATTGTAGATACATAACATAATGACAACAAATAAAATAATATAATTTGAACATATAGTCATAACATCAGATATGTACGTAACTCGTCAATCATTTGTATTTGACCAGATTTGATCATTTTTGTGGATCTAGTTCTAACATTTATTGTTCGTCAGCGAAGAGGGCGTAAAAAAAACAGTTGTTTACATGTGAGACACAAAACCCCATATGGTGATTGGTCTACTCCTATACCTCGTCTGTGACGGCATCTCGAATCCATAGTATACAGGGTGGTCCACGCAATTGTTTCATGTCATAATTCCGTTATTATTTCATTTACGAAAAAATGATAAAGGAGAAAGATAAATGGTTCGAAAAGCACTACATCTGTAGGCCTTAAATTTTTTTTAGATGCAGCAGTCCATGTGCAATTAACAATTGCATCATTTCTTTAAATAGAAATGTATATTTTTTTGCACAGATCGATTCTTCCGTTCATTCTACGTGAAAAATGATTAGGGTACCATGGCAAAAAAATTATTAGATCTCAAGATATTTTCAAAAAATGTCATACATTTTCTTGTATTTAGTGAAATATGTGGTAAAAGAATGGGAGATAACCTCGATTTTTAATGTAGTATGTATTTAATAATATACATATTTAAATGCATTTAATAACATATCTCTCTTCTTGCACTCTCAATCACATGGCGTACATCCGGACACACAACGACACGCTACGCACAACGTGCTACGAACGTAACCTCATTCCGGCGTTTCTCTCACGCACGCGCGCTCACACACACAATACAAACAATCACCACTCACAAAATACAGATACACTTTTTCAAAATTTTAGCTTTCGTAGCTTACTTGTACAAATCGGTTTCTGTTATGATAACAACAGAGAGGATAGGTAAGTGCTCACGCCCGGGTTTTCGGCGTTCCCGATATAGTGCTGACATCTGCTCAGCCTTAGCATGGCACAGAACCGTGTCGTCTTTCCTGGAACAGAACCGGGCCGTCTTTTAGCATGACACAGAACCGTGTCGTCTTTCTTGGGACAGAACCGGGCCGTATTTTAGCATAAAACCGAACGCACATTATTTTTTTAACCAGGATTAGAACGTACAGCTTAATTGTTTTATATTAAATATGTAACTAACATGTAAATCTTGTGTACAAAATCTCTAATTAATATAAATTAAGTATAACATTAATTGTAATTAATACGTATTTTATTTTTTTCCAATTTTGTAGTTGCAAACTCTAGTTGTAAAAAATGGAAAAGCCGGAAAAATTCGAACAAATACAGATTTCATATCGAAGTTTAAAAGCGACCACCCTGAAAATTAATTTAATAATGAGCTATTGTAATCAACACTATCTTAAATTTTTTCATATATTTAGCTACTGTTATTATTAATTAAAAAATTTTTCTTTCATGAATAAATATTTTTTCCACCTCAGCACCATAAGATTTTTACTAGATGACTTTAAAAACATATTAGAACTATTTTTAAATAATTTTAGTCGACAACATTCTAGTTTACTCTTTATTTCACCGTTCTACTAATTTTTTATGGGCTGCATTGCAGCTCTGTTTAACACTCTTTTACAACTAGATACCATAGTACCATCCATATTCAAGGAAGAACAATTTTTGCGACGATCATTGAAAAAACAAAATAGTTTCCACATTGCAGTACTTTAGTGCGTTTGTGACGTAGCGCCCAGAACACCTACCTGTGTTCTGTGTCCCATCTGGAGTTTTATGGTACGCTAACAATCGCTATTGAGTCGCAAGCCAGACTGGAAAGTTGGGCTGTTCGTTTTTACGAAGAAATTATGCGCGCGTTTGTGTAAAATAGAGTTTATTTCAAACTTAACAAATGCCCTGTCACCGGCCGAACTAACCTTGGGTGACTAGTTTATTTGGATACAATGAATTGTAGCGGTGGTACGGTATGGCGCGATTACTGACTCGAATACTTGTGGTCTGATTCTGAAGCCGACTTTGCTGATTCTAATGCCGACTTTGCTGATTCTGATGCCGACTTTGCTGATTCTGCCGCACTGCTCCGAGGCCCGCTTACTCGTCACCTCGGTGGTGACGCGATTTTTTGGCCATGGGCCCGTTTTCGGGGGAAGAATCATCCCCATTCGTTGATTTGACTTGAGGGCGGAGGATCTTCTGAAACAGCCCTCACCGGTGGAGGAGGAGGTCCCCACCTCAAGTCAATAAGGGAGAGTTCCCAAAATGCGCGATTTATGGGACCCCGGAGCAGCGCGACGAAGGCCTAAGTGGCCCATGTACGCCGTGCTAGCCAAGTGGCTAGCAGCTAATTTATTGCCCCTTGGCCGAGGTCCGGTGACGAAGACCAAGGGCTGGAAAAAATGTGCGTTTACTGTCTCTGGTTTTCGTCCGTTTGACGAAAACCAGAGACACGGTTATTGGGGTTGTAGCGCAACCCGAGCGTGCCTCGCGTCGTGCGGAAGAGGATTTACGACCCCTTGTCCGCCGCGTGTAGTGGGCCATAAGGCCCGCTGTGTCCGAATCCGGGACCCTCAAGTACCTCGCGGACGGTACACGGAGTGAGGGTCGTACGGATTGACTTATGGCCACTTTTCCAATGCCATCAGCTCGAATCCTCAAGCGCCTCGCGTGCGGCAACTCAAGGATTAGCATTCTTCGTGATTAGTCGAAGGACGGACAAAAATCGGAAAAGGGCCTTTGTCACGCATGTGTTTTTTTTTTGGGCGAAAGAGCATGCTCCGTGCAGCTGTAACATCCTCGCTTGCGTTACGGCCGGAAATGCGAGGACTCGCGGTACTTTTGTCTGCGAGGGATCGAACACAGACCGTACAAGCGAATGCATCCACAACTTCCAGAGACCTGCCTCCAAACCTAATTAAAGGAAGGCTAAACATGCAGTGTGCACGAAACTCCTAAAGGGGTGCATTCCAGTCGCTCGTGTCATAAACCGCATTCGATACTTCATCGACAGGGTGATCTTACATATTTCTGTAACAGTTCCTGAACACATTATCATTCATCTGAAACTGCTTTGTACGGCATTACACACGCCACATAATTTTTATTTTCTAATTTTGTCAAAGTAGTATATATAACAGATTCATACAAGTGTCTACAATTACTTGAACTCCAAAATACAGGGCGTTTCTTTCTCTGTGACTGTAAAAAAAGGACTTTCAAAGAATGTTTAGTTAACAGGTGGGCTGTCCTTCCCAAAGGCACCTGTGGTCGATCGAGATGAAACTTGGTGAGTATGTAAAACTCAACATTCTGAATAACTTTTTCCTATAAGGATAGATCGGAGCAACGCGAAAGATAGATCTCGCGGAGCAACGCGAGAGGCCGGCGAGGGGTTGTTACCCCAGGAATATGGTTTCAATTTATTAGTTAGGTACGCGGACGCACCCAATGCGTAATCGGGGAGCCGCTAGGATAGTTGATGTCGAGGACGCACCTGATGTGAAATCACGGAACCTCTGGGAGGTTGGAGTCAAACGCAGACGCACCCGATGCGAAACCGAGGAGCTACTAGGAGAATGAAACTTCGTGAACGCACCCAATGCGAAATCGGGGAGTCACTAGGAGAGACACGCGGCGAACCCGATATGAAAGGAAGGTGGATAACTCACAGACGCACCTGATGCAAAACCAGGGAGCTGCTAGGATACGGAAGAACCCAATGCGAAATCAGGGATCCGCTAGGATGGTATAGTTTTCGTGGACGCACCCAATGCGAAACCGGGGAGCCACTAGGTTGGAGAAATCTTCGTTGAATTGAATCTAAGATTAGTAAGCCTCGTAACTTATACAGGGTGGCCCACATAACTCTGAACAGCTCAATATCTCGAAAACTATGCCATCGATTTTAAAGTTCTTAGTCTTAAATTGCATGGAACTGAAGGGCCTTTCTGACTACATAAACGTGAAGTGGCCTCCCTTCCCCTTTAACGGGGGAGGGGAGGTACCTTTGTAATTTTAAATGGAACCCCCTATAAAATGTTACATATTTAGATTCTACCGGAAAAAACAAGTCAATTTTGTCGGAAACATTTTTTTGTCAGATACTTCCATGATGAGATATAACAGTTTGAAGTTTCGAGTTGTAGGTACTTGAAGCGCTCGGAAATAGCGTTATGGAATTAAACGCGCTTGAGTCCTTTGCTTATTCATGAAGAAACACAAACAATAATATTTACAATTCTTGAATTTGACTCACTTATCTATGAAAACGTTTTCAGTTTAGAGCTGTTATTCAAGCAGTGACATTGTGATTATGGCTACTTTTGACACAGAAGTGAATATGTTATTAACGTTAGGCGAATGACAAAAAAATTATCGGCGTGCAGCAGTGATGTTTTTTGAACGTTATGGGATCAAAAAATGTCATGCAACATTTCATAATTTAGAAAAGCGGCTTCGCGAGCACGGTGAATTGTGTAAAAAAACTCGCAATAAACCTAAAGCTGTCACTAATGAAAATAATAGTGCCAGTATTCTTGCTGCAATTACATTAAATCCTCATATTAGTCAACGTACACTTGCACAAACATCACATATTAGTCGTTCATCAATTCAACGAATTTTGAAACGGCAAAAGTATCATCCATATCACATGGTTTTATCACAAGAGCTTTCGATAGCAGATTACGATCACCGCGTAAGATTTTGTGAGTGGCTGCAGGGTGTTGTGGAAAATGACTTTTTGTGCAAAATACTTTTTTCCGATGAGGCCACTTTTATGAATTCAGGGCATGTAAATAGACATAATCTGCATTATTGGGCCGTGGAAAACCCAAATTGGATGCGATGGGTTCCCTTTCAACATCGATGGTCTTTAAATGTTTGGTGTGGCCTAATAGGAGATTTTGTGATTGGACCTTATTTTTTTCCAGAAACTGTAACATCTGCAAGTTATTGTGATTTCTTAAAAAATCATTTCCCTGCGCTTTTGGAAGATGTGCCACTGCACGTTAGAAGAGAAATGTGGTTCCAACAAGACGGCGCTCCTCCACATTTTGCAATCATCACCAGGCAATTTTTGAACGAAAAATTTGGGAACAAATGGGTAGGTCGTGGGGGACCTCGTCAATGGCCTCCTCGATCCCCCGATCTAACACCATTAGAATTTTTCTTATGGGGATATGTAAAGGACAAAGTTATGTTTGAACCACCGACGACAAAAGAGGATATGAAACAAAGAATACGTGACGCTTGCGCTTCAGTGACTACCGAAATGTTAAAAAATGTTAGATCAACTTTGATGTTTCGAGTAAATAAATGTTTACACGCCCGTGGTGGACATTTTGAACATTTAATTTAAAGTACATTTTATTTCTTCACGAATAAGCAAAGGACTCAAGCGCGTATAATTCCATAACGCTATTTCCGAGCGCTTCAAGTACCTACAACTCGAAACTTCAAACTGTTATATCTCATCATGGAAGTATCTGACAAAAAAATGTTTCCGACAAAATTGACTTGTTTTTTCCGGTAGAATCTAAATATGTAACATTTTATAGGGGGTTCCATTTAAAATTACAAAGGTACCTCCCCTCCCCCGTTAAAGGGGAAGGGAGGCCACTTCACGTTTATGTAGTCAGAAAGGCCCTTCAGTTCCATGCAATTTAAGGCTAAGAACTTTAAAATTGAGAAGAATTATAAATTACTATATACAGTCCACTAAGTAACTGTACACAAAGTGCTCATACAAGGTGCTGATGTGGTAGAAAGCATCCTATTATCCATCGGAAATCTTTCAGAAGATACCCAGGAAGCAACGCATAAGGAATTACGATCATTTCGCGAGTACCACACTCGGAAAATTTCTCGACGGGCCACCAACCAAGATCTCAGTGACCCAAAAGAAGCCATCTGGGAATGTTTTAAACATTTCGGATAATCTGGCAGAATAATGTTTCCAACAAAAGTTAATCGATACTCAATTATCTATAAATCCCAATAGAAAAAATTTTTTTGATAAAAAATTATGGTCATCTTAATTTTTTAAGTAAATATAAAACTAAGTATTTTTTATTACATATTGTTGTAGCTGATGTTAAGACGAATCTTTTATTTATTGTTAACAAATATAGTAATAATTGGTGTTCAAATTTCAAAATTACAAAAGGTTATTTATATATAACCAAGTTACGTTCAAAACTTGGCTTTGTAGTTTTTAGTAAGTTATTAAAACATTTGTCTTGTAATGTTCATGAAAATTTTCATAAAAACCATTTAAAAAATATTTCTATAATAATTACTGTTCAAAGCAATGTAGTTAATTAATAATAGGAACAAAATGATGTCATCCTATAACAATAACAATACAGTTCTGAACAATAATTTATTCGCATATACGTTACATTTATAAAGTACATATTAATATTTGGCTGTTTACAACATTTCGAATTTTGCAGTTAAACATATTCTTTATTGTACGTACAGTTTCATTCATTTGTTATTTATACCCAACATAAAGTTTAACTAATCATAACCGAAATTAGTATTTGAAATCGTTAAAGCGTTTTAGAAAACAATATTCTATTGTATTCGCGAGACTGCAGTGACTATATATATAGCTATTTTTAATTTTAATTCCTACCACTAACGACGCTGTCAGCAGATTTTAGTTCCAGTTGGTAATACAGGATGTGACACGAAAATGGTAATGGGGTTACGTGACCCCAAAAACGTTGGACACGAAAATGCATTGGATGATAGGTCTATCCTTATACCTCGTCTGTGGGAGTAGTTTCACACCGATATACCTGTTCCCGCCTCGGATCAGGTGGCACGAGCTTCTGGGCCTGGGCCGACGGGGCTCGAAGCCGCTTATTCCAGCTGACGAAAATTATTCGAAATTCGGAAGAATTAGTCGTAGCCTCCGAATAACAGTGTAACAGACCTGGCCGCGCCAGGCCTGTTCCTAGCCGTACGCGCCCCGAACTCGAACCGCCCCGAACACGACCGACGGATACCGAGATCCGTCGGTACCCGCGAGCGCCCCCCGCGAGCGCCCCCCGCGACCCCCGCACCGCCGAACCGATCTTGGCGGGACCCGGAACCCGCCATGATGCGATACCGTCGCGCCGGATGCGTGACGACACCGGAAAGCCGGCCGCGAACCGCACCGCACCGCACCCCCTCGCCTAGCAAGACGAGAGAGACGAGCCAGAAAACGCTCTCTTTGGCTTTCCGCCGCGTTCGCGTACAGACGTGCTTTTCCCGATACGATCACTAGCCGCCGATACCGACCGCCCGATCACGACCGGAATCGTTCTCCGCGACGCCGAGAAGCCGCCCGATAAACCCGACCCGCGAGAGTATATTTTACCCGCGGAATTGTAACCGCGAGTGGTGCCGAAATATCCGCGCGACCCGCGAACCCCGAACACGCCGCTGCGTGCTGGAACACCTGGAGCGCCGACCCGAACGCCGTGCGATCGAGGACCGGAACCAGGGTAAGTAACCTTCTCTTCCGTTAACCCCGACATCTCCGCCTCCGCGGAGATTCTGTGGCATGCTAAAGCGGCGATGTCACGAAAGTGGGAACGCCGAAACCCCGGGCGTGAGCACTCTCCTATCCTCTCTGATAACAATGTCGAAAGGGTGTTTACCTTTACAACATAGTCATGAAGTGTTTGAGTATCTTCTTCAATAAAGACATTTTTTGAAAATATCTCGAGATCTAATAATTTTTTTGCCATGGTACCCTAATCATTTTTTACGTAGAATGAAAGGAAGAATCGATCTGGGCAAAAAATATGCATTTCTATTTAAAGAAATGATGCAATTGTTAATTGCACATGCACTGTTGCATCTAAAAAAATTTAACGGCCTGCAGATGTAGTGCTCTTCGAACCATTTATCTTTCTCCTTTATCATTTTTTCGTAAATGCAATAATAACGGAGTTATGACTTGAAACAATTGCGTGGACCACCCTGTATATATATAAGTGGTTTAGACTCTGGTGACGGCAAGTGTAGAATGTTTTCGTGTAAAATTATTTAAAAATAGTGTTGATGACAATACCTCATTATTAAGTTAATGTTCAGGATGACCGCTTTTAGACTTCGATATGAAATCTGAACTTGTTCGAATTTTCCGGGTTTTTCATTATTTACAACAGTAAGAATTTGCAACTACAAAATTGGAAAAAATTAAAATACGTATCATTACAATTAATATTATACTCAATTTATATTAATTAGAGATTTTGTATATCAGATTTATATGTTAGTTACATATTTCATAAAAAACAATTAAGCTGTACGTTCTAATCTTGTAACGAGTCCGTTTCCCGGCGGATCTCGTCACCACGGATTCCTCGCGGCCGGATTTGGCTCGCCGTGCCAGGGTTCTCGCAGGATAACGCGAGGGTGACGGCGGGGTCGCGGACGGTCGGGCACGGGTGATTAACGACGCGAGTATTTCGAACGTTCGTCACTGTCCCGGCTTCGCGTTTCGGCGGTCGGCGGTCGCGGTTCGTGCCTCAGGTTACGGCGGGGTCGGGGCCGTACGCGGCGGCGTATCCGGACCAGGGTAGCTTCGGCGGGCGGAGAGCCCGTGCCCCAGGGCGGCCGGCGAGGGGCCGGCTGCGGGTGGTTCGCTCTCCGTGGGTGTGTGGGCGGGAGCGGAGGTATCGGGTTAATGGGAAAGTAAGGTACTCACCCTGGGTCCGGTCTCGATCGCTCGGCGGTCGGGTCGGCGCTTCGGGATGTCCGGTACGCTGCGGCGTGGCCGGTGCGGTGGTCGGCGGACACACGTCGGCGCACTCTCGTAACCGAGGATCGGTTTTCCCGGTACGCGGACTACGCGTATTATTCTCCGGCGGCTTCGGTGTCGCGGCGGAGCGGTCTTCGGCAGGGTCCCGGCGGTTCGCGTTCGTTGCGGTTCGTACTCGTCGTAGTATACGTCCGTACTCACGCGTGGCGGAAAGCCAAAGAGAGCGTTTTCCGGCTCGTCTCTCTCGTCTTCTAGGCGAGGGGTGCGGTGCGGTGCGGTTCGCGGACGGGTTTTCCGGCGTCGTCCGGTATCCGGCGCGGCGGTACTTCGTCATGGCGGGTTCCGGTTCCCGCCAAGATCGGTTTGGGGGTGCGGGGATCGCAGGGGCGCTCGCGGGTGCCGGCGGATCTCGGCATCCGTCGGCCGTGTTCGGCTCGGAACAGGCCTGGCGCAGCCAGGTCTGTTACAATCTTGGTTAAAAAAAATAATGTGTACATAATGTCAAACACGTACTCGACAGATTACGGCCACGTGCGTGAATGTGAAGTTAAACTGAGATAAATCCATGAAATTCAGAAAAATAAAAACAGTCAGTAGTGGTAATCATACGCAGAGTGCAGTGAAATAAATAACAAAACGTGTGCGAGTGGTCTTTACCCCGTAAAAGTCGTTTAAAAGGTTAATTGGATGTGTGGCACGACTGACAAAGAGTGTTTGGTTATAAGCGTGTGGCACGACTGACTATGAGTGAAAGTTGGTATGAGTGTGTGCGTGAAGTGCGCGCAGAGAGAGAACGATTCGAAAAACTGCAGACTGAGCGTGACCACGTGCGAGGTAATAACTGAAAGGATAAAATACAAAACGCAACTAAGGGACTAGAAGATAATAGGCGTTATTATTGATTGAACCCGAGCCTTGTAATCCGCCACAGATGTGTTGAAGTGCATTGACACGTGTTCGTACAAAGCCACGTGCTCGAAATTTAAAATCGTTAAATAGACAAATTTAATCGAATAAAAAGATTTACTCGCCATATGCGCAATATTAAGTATCTTATTATTAAGAAATTAGGCTACATAAAATTAGTTCAATATAGATTTACAAGTGGTTCACCGAGTGATATGGCCATGTTATGTAATAGGTTAGGTTGCTACTCTGACAAGTGTATGGTCACAATACAGTGTATGGTATACAATACATATAAGAAAAATAAGTATACCTTAGTTTATAAAATGAATACATTACAATATAGTTTATATATACATAGTAAGTTGGTAAAAGTCACCATACGTAGATTTAATCTTCTGAAGAAAAGGTCAATATCGCGTCGATAAAATATTATTCTAGTTATTACTATATATATCACAGAAATAAATATATAGCATAAGCTATATATTTAAATATTGATAAATACAAGTAACGTCTAATAAGCAACAGTAATAGTAATATGCAAAGAATTAATTACACAATAGAAGTACATAGTTATAAAGTTAGATCAATCCCAATATAAGAGTATCTGAAGTAAGAAACGTGTTTAACTAAAACAATTAAGGTATATAGACAATAATTTAGAAGTATAATACACTAAGTACATAAACTAACTCTATGCATTACCATGGGAAAGTGTAAAGTGGAAACCTGTGCCACTTTAACGTAGCATATAGTTTATATATAGAAGGTCAGTCAATCAGACTAAATAAAATATAAACTCTTGACTTCGTATAAACTGTACAGTAATCCATAATAAAAGGTAGCCCAATTAAATAAATAAATAATTCAAGTAATAATATATGATAAGTATTAGTATTGTACATCGTGGAATGTAGATACCGTAGCAGTAAAATAACTCTCTAACACATAGTAAAATAAATAAACCACAGTTATAAGGTGAAGACTATTAAATTCAGCATATTTATAAATAACCAAGTTTATAAATCGACATAACATAGATACAAACAGTAGAAAAAAGAATAATTTTCTATTGACAAAATAATGATTTCTGTATTACTATATAAGACATAAATATAAACACTTAGCATATACCTTAAGAGATAATAAACATAATTAATAGAAGTACTTATAATAAGCAACGGTAAATGTAATATTTAAAGAAATTGTTACAGAACAGAATTACACAGATATAAAGCCAGATCGATATAGCGTTCAGAGTGACATACTTAATAAATATCAATAATAGTCGCCTAAAGATATAATTAGACTAAATAGAATAGATTATAGTTAGATTTACAACGTTAAGTATAATACATTAAATTTACAAAATACTAGAGTACACGGCATAGTAATTAGATATAGAAACTAAGTAAATATATGATACAGTGAGAGATAAAATAAATGAAGTTAATAAACAGGATGTAGCAGAGCAATAACTTAATTTCGTTACTGTCTTAGTAAAAGATATAAAGAACAAGAGAGCAGCATATACAGAAAAGTAAAATCAAGACACGTCAGCTAGTCGAGTGGAACTCTGTTGCCACCAGCTGATCCTGGTCACTTTGGCAAAGAAGATCCTGTTACCGGAAGACAGCAAAAGGTTTACAGTAAATGCGGAAGACTATGAAGTTCTCCAATGGTCCCAAGGAATTACGCTACAAACCTCTAATACCAGTGACTCCAGTGTAAAAGAATCCAACCTAGAAGAAAACGAAAGATAAGTGCTGTGCATAATCATATAATCAAACGGACTAACAATAGGATTAAAGTCCATGATAGATATTGTTGCGGAGGCTTCGGCTCCGCCTCGCCGGCGAACACATGCCTCAACTAAACAACAACACCGAACACTACCAACAACTAAATAACTATTTATTGGCTGTCAACGGATAATGTTAAAAGATGCGATACAGGTGCGTGCTCTCGCTTCGTCGACTCGAGAGGTTCTGTCGTCTGTCTTCTTCTTCACAACAACCCCGTTGGCCGGATACCACAATATCGATATGACGGCCAACTTCTCTCGATCGCCGCAATCGACAGCTTCCATCGTAACACTGCTCCCCTTCTCGAAAAACGGGCGTCCCGACCGCGGCTAAATTCGTCTGTGGTAACGTACCAACCTTCATGCCTCGTAATCGCCAAACTCCTCATGTCAGAATGACGGCTCCTTGACACGTTAACCTCTGTCTGAAAAGTCGGCGAAAGTAAGGAAATTTGCTTTAACCCGGTGGCCTTAATCAGACAGTAAACGTCCCGACATTTGTCCTCTGTCTCAGGGGAAAACCACCTAAAAACCCTGAGCAGGGCGCTGGCATGAGGTATTTCCCTTAATGCTTCAGTTATTCCGTCGACTTCTCGCCCTTCCCCTTGACTCTTGTGGCTTGAGTGCTTCTTTCTTGACGTTTTCCCGGGTGCTGCCCTCCCCCCGGGCGACCCCCGAGTCCTCTCCAGGATGCACCTCCAATCATCGCGAAATCTATCCGCGATAATATGGTGACTGGTGCACCACTCTTTGTGGACCAGTCGGGAAAGGGGGTACCCTCCTGAGGACGTATCCTCGCGAGGATACCACTTCCTCCCCCGAATTCCTAGGACTGTCTCTTCCACAAATGTAAAGTGATCGAGGTGCCGGAACGGAGTCGCACCCTCGCCTTCTTTCGATGCAGCGTCCTCTTCGTGGGCGAAAAGTGTCTAGGAATTCGGATTCCTATCCTAAACCACTGTAAGGTGCAATCCGATTCACGTGAACAACCTTCGGTTTTGCCTTAGGAGATTTGCATCTAGGGACGATTAGTAACGGAACTGCTTCTTTCCCGTCCGTAGATTCCCACCTCCGGAAAAGCAAACCCTTTCTCGCTTCAAGAGAGTCCCAAATTTTCCAGTAAAATTTTGTTACGGGGGAAAATGAGGAAACTTCCTGCCAGTTTGGCTTATTTCGTTCGATTATCCTCCGCAAAATGAAGTTTATTTCTCCATCGGTCTCTTGCGCTTTCCTCCATTCCTCCGAATTGGCGTTTCCACAGATCGTCCTGAACACGTGCTCTTCCTTTTCGCACATTTCTTCACGTGACTCCTTCTCCTCAAGGCGATGGCAATATTTACATTGCGAAATTTCGCATGGTCTTCTTGACAGACTGTCTGCATTGACATGCAACTTCCCTTCTCGATGTCTAATTTCAAAATCATACTGTTGCAGCCTTTCTATCCAGCGAGCCGTTTGTCCTTCCGGATTCTTGAACGACAATAGCCACCTTAAAGCAGCATGATCAGTCCTTACCAGAAATTTTCGACCATAAAGATAGGGGTGAAAATGTTCTATGGACTTAATTATCGCCAAAAGTTCCCGTCTTGTAACGCAATAATTCCTCTCTGCTTTTCCCAGCATTTTTGAAAAGTATGCAATAACTTTCTCCTCTTCACCTTGAACTTGCGAGAGGACTGCTCCAATGGCAAAATTCGACGCATCTGTATCCAAAATGAAATCTGCGTCTAATAAAGGATAAGCTAATATCGGAGATTCGGAAAGACGCTGCTTCAGCCACTCGAATACCTTTTGACATTCTTCCGACCATACAAACGTAATTTTATCTTCCGTCAGGCGATGTAGTGGCCTAGCGATGGAAGAAAAATCTTTGACGAATTTTCTATAATAAGTGTAAAGTCCGAGAAAACTCCTTAATTCCGTTTTACTCCTCGGAATTGGCCATTTCTGGATTGCCATTATCTTTTCGGGATCCGTTTTAATCCCGCGTTCGGAAACGATATTTCCAAGGTATCGCACTTCTTTACAGAAGAAATTGCATTTTTTTGGATTCGCTAATAGTTTGGCTTGGCGCAGGCGTACGAAGACAGTCCTCAAATTGTCCATGTTTTCTTCGGAACTTCTTCCATAAACAATTATGTCGTCTAGATATACTAGGCAGATTTTCCCACAAAGGCCTTTCAATACCGTGTCCATAAGACGTTCAAACGTGGCAGGGGCATTACAAAGTCCGAAAGGCATCACTCTGAATTGCCAAAGCCCTTCTCCCACGCAGAATGCTGTCTTTTCACGGTCCCTTTCGTCAACCATAATCTGCCAATATCCACTTTGCAGATCAATGGTTGAAAACCAAGACGATTCAGCTAGAGCATCTAGCGTTTCTTCAATTCTCGGCAACGGATAAGAATCCTTTTTCGTGACATCATTTAACCGCCGATAGTCCACACAAAATCTCGTGCTGCCATCCTTTTTCTTCACGAGAACGATAGGAGAGGACCATGGACTTTTCGACTCCTCAATTACTCCCTGCCTTTCCATCTTTGCGAGTAATTCTTTAACTTCGTCTCGTCGGTGAAAAGGGAGACGTCTTGGTGCCTGTTTGATTGGTGCACAATCTCCTGTATCAATCCTATGTTGGACAACATCACAATTCCCAACATGTTCAGGATTTTCTGCGAATATATCCTGAAATTCATGTGTTACTTTCGCAAATGCTGTCTTCCGTGGCGGAGATAAGGCCGAACAGCAACGCTGGAAAAGATCTTCTAAGTGCTTCGGTATAGGTGGAACTGCAACCTCCTGTACCTCTTCCGCTACCGGAGTCTCTTCTTCCATCTTCACTAATAAAGCTGCATCCTCCTTATTACGTATCTCTTGACCGATAAAGCCGACCTCTTCCTTCCCGGCTATTTGTAGTTTCCTCGCCCAATAATCGAGCCTACACGCGTGTTTCTGGAGGAATCCGTTCCCCAAAATACACTCCTCCGCCATGTCGATCAGGAAAAATTCTTCCTCTGTTTCGAAACCATTGATTTTAATGGGACATCTGTACCTGCCTTGAATCGGTAAATTTTCCCCGGAAATGGACACAATTTTGATTTCCAGAAGTCCCTCCGCCGCGCCAAGCTTACTTCTGGGATTGAACTTATCCGTCCCCAAAAGATTTACGCTTGATCCCGTGACGATTATTATCGTAGCCATTTTTCCATCGACGAATCCCTCGATGGCCGTACAATCTTTCTTCAAATAAGTCTTCAGCACGACAGGGGTAGAAGAAAGTGAAGTCACAGTCTCCCCTCCTACTATGACTTCTTTGCGTTTCCCATCCTCTGTGTTTGTCTCTTCGGGCAGTCCTTCTGGAGATGCCCAGTCTGGCGATAACTCCAACACTCCCTCGGTCGATCTTCTCGATCACCATTGATCTTCGAATTCCTGTTCACGAAACTCGTCTTTCGTACATAGTTCCTGTTCGGTTGACCCACTTCCTCCGGTCTTCTGTCGTATCCTCGTTCTCCCCAACGCCGTCCAGGAATGTGTTGTTTTGGAAAATAATAAGGCTTGTAGCGGTTATTTTGACTACTATACGAAGTTTCAGTAACAGACTCGACAGTTTCAATCTCCAAGGCTCTAATAACTGCTGCCCTCAGAGATGTAAAACCACCGAGTCTTAATATTCGTTTCATCTCATCGTTGGCCAATGCTGCTACAAATTGAGACTACAAATTTCGTATGGGCATTCACCAAATGCAGTTTGAGCAAGCCTCTCAATTTCTGCCGCCAACTCAGAGATCGACTCCCCTTTCCGTTGTCTATAATTTTGGAATTTTACGTAACTTAAATTTCGAAAATTTTTGGTCCCATAACGGAACTCTAATGCCGAAACTATCGTCCGGAAATCGTTCTGTTTGTCCACAGAGAGAGAAGTCAACACTCCTCGAGCAGGGCCCTCCAAAGACGCAACCAAGTCCAAAGCTTTCCTCGGTTCATCCCAACCATTCGCGCGAGCTATTGTGTCGAACTGAATTCTATACTCTTCCCATGAAACTTTGCCGTCAAATCTAGGAGGTTTCACGGTGTATCCCAACTCCGAAACACCGCGAAACACGCCAACTGCGTCATTTACAGGGACCTGCTGCGAAAGCGGAAGAACCGGAACCGCGGACCCATTAGGAACGGACACATTTATATTTTGAGTTTCACGGTTCTCAGTAGAATTAATGAAACGCGGCTGTACAAGACTGTGCAGATTCTGCGATAGCACCTGACACTATGCCTCCAGGATCCCAAATCGTCCCTCCAGGGCAGCTTCCCTTGCAGCTTGAGCGGCTCTGTTTGCTGCTTCCCTCTCTTCAAACCGGGCCCACTCCTGTTCCCATCTCTGTTCCGCGATTTTCCGCTGCTCTTGAAACTTGTAACGGTTGCGTCTCGCTTGCGTGAGACGCGAGCGAGGCGCGCGGTCCCTCCCCTGGATTCGCTCAGCGACCAGGGTTCGGCGGGGAGGGAGAAGGAAATGGTTTAATGAAGCACGATGTGTCCGGTGGTAAATAAACTAATTTATTGTTAATGCGAACGTGTGAAAACAGAATAATTGATTATAAACGTGAAATATTAAAGAAAATAATAATACTATATAACTACTAAAGAAGGATAATTTGTAAAGAACACGGAGCGGTCCGTGGGCTATCCGCCCGGATTTCCCGACGGTCCGGCGACGGGCTGGTGAAGGCCGGTTGTCTCTCCCCGGGCCTATGGACAGTTAAATAACGAGCGGTCAGCGGACCGTAACGGTGGATTCTGACGCGGGTGGCTTATCACTAATATTATACGGCTTAGTCTACGCAAAAAATACGATCTACGGTAACCGCGGGACGCCGGCACGGTTTCTCGAGTTTCGACGGTATACGCGGGAAATACGCGACGCGGGCGAGACGCGCTCGCTAGAACGGTGCCTGCCGTCGGACGTCCTCGGCGCGGTTCGGGTACGGTCGCGTGTAGAGAACGCGGTGTGCGGGAGACGCGGGCGAGCCGGACTCGCTAACGTGGCTCTGATTCGGGCGCTCTCGGCGCGGTCCCGAATTCTCCCGGTCCTCGAGATGGTCTAACCGCCGCGGCCCAGCGAACGATAGTGAATCGGTTGTTTCCTGGGGCTGGGCGCGCGGGGCGCGGAGAGGAGAGGGTAAGGAATCCGCGGAACCCCCCACCCGTCGTCCCCGCCCGACCGCGGCTCGAGCACGTAGGCACAGACGTAAACCTAATGCCTACGGCCCGAAACCGGCGAGGGCGCTCGTCTCCGGTAGTATACCGAGAGGCGAGCCCCACACGCTGCTGCGGCCGATCGACGACTAACGTGCGGAGCGCGACGCTGGATCCCTGAGGGGAGAGCGGGACGCGGGAACAGGTCCAGGTGGTGGGGATGACGGTCCGGAGTGTCGTATCCTCGGTGCTCTGAAAAGAGCAGGCCGGTGATCGACTGCCTTCCAGGATCCCGGTCGCGGTCTCGGTTTCGCGTAGGGGACGTAAACCCACTTACGCTCTGCCGATTCCAGCGCCTCGTCGTATTCGCCCGATAGTATACCGCGGCTAGCACGAGTTGGCGCGGCTGCGAGAGGATCTGGGCCCGGGTGTTCACCCGAGAGCTGCTCCAGACCAACTCCGCCTTCGGCTGGTTCCGTCGCGATCTTTATAGCCCGAGCGCGGACCTCGTGTGCTCGTTCGCGAGCCTTCGGCGCACGTCGATTGGTCGCGGATTGGCGCGCGGCTGGCCCGCACCGGTGATTGGTGCGGGCTAAGGTACAACTCGGCTCGCAACGAGACACATGTGTCTCGTTGCAAACTGCCCCGAAATGTTCCGCTGGAGGCCTTCGAACAGCGTCTGTAACATCGTCGCATCTGCTCCCGAAGTGGATGTCGTTGTTGTGGAATCGCCCGCACTTCTGACACCAATGTTGCGGAGGCTTCGGCTCCGCCTCGCCGGCGAACACATCCCTCAACTAAACAACAACACCGAATACTACCAACAACTAAATAACTATTTATTGGCTGTCAACGGACAATGTTAAAAGATGCGATACAGGTGCGTGCTCTCGCTCCGTCGACTCGAGCGGTTCTGTCGTCTGTCTTCTTCTTCACAACAACCCCGTTGGCCGGATACCACAATATCGATACGACGGCCAACTTCTCTCGATCGCCGCAATCGACAGCTTCCATCGTAACAATATGAAACAAAATAGTTAGTACAGATACTGTATAACACACATAATCGTCCTCTTACCCAAACTAATCACAATCATAGCCGAGTGAATTAATGTCTTCTTTGATTTATACAAACATGAGATGAAACTGTACTCTCGCATACTTGCTCCATCAGAGTAAAACAGTCAGAACAGCAGGACTTCATAATCTAATATTTTGACGGTTGCGTCAGACCTCAGACATTATAGGAAAATTACAGCACTGTATCCCGTTAGGAACCAGTATAAAACCAATAAAATAAATATGTTTAAATAAAATTCACAGTTAGTAAAGTCGCGCCAAATATATATGTTACGATTAATGTGTCTAAAGTGGGTATTAGGGTGGCTCTTATTTTCGATTTTTGAATTTTGTTTATCCCTCCCTCCCGCCCCCAGGAGTGTTCCAATTAATAAAAAAAAAATGTGCAAAGTTTGAGCAGCCGCGGATAACGGGGAAATGTGTTCCTGGTCCCTTAAACATTAAAATGATTAATTAAATGCTCATAAAATTGTTTTTCTCGAATATTTCAACAAAATAAGTTTAACAAAACTTGTATATCTGGACAGGCTGCGACTTTTACGTCGTATTCTTTTTGGTAATTGTGCATAAAAGGTTCCTTCTCACCGATTTTGATAAAAGTTAAATACGTTGTAAAACTGAACATTCTCAACAACTGTTTCCTATACATATGTGGGTAGGGTCTATTTATCATTAACTAAACTTTGCTGGCGAACTTACTTTAATGTCTATATGTACATGTAGTGTTCGCGACTGTACAATTTACGCGAGGTGTCTTCGGACAACGCTCGACGACTGTCTACAAAATACGACGTGTGTCTCGCGACGACTTCTGACTGACTCTTCGAAAGTCCTGTACAACTTAATTCTAACGCCTTCGTTTGCCCTGGTAAAAATCCTAAACAACCCTGATTGGCTAACCCACGCTTTGGGTCCTTCCAATCAGAGCTGTTCTTTTTCTTCGTCTCACCCCCGTTCCTTCCGCCCTTGGCGTGTTTGTTTTCGGAACGGCGAGGTGATCGGAGAAGATGATGGGACTTTCCTCCGGGCCACCCATGCTTGACCCAAGTGTCGATAGACCGTTGGGTCCGCTTCAAGTGCCCTTCAGTTCGTCTCTTAATTTATGACGGTCTCAGTTTGCTATTGAGGACTTTGGGACAAAACTCTAATAAACATACTTCGACTAGGTCTGGAAAATGTCCACTCAAAAATAGCTTCGTCGAACGAGAGTCGTAAATTGCGTTGGCCGTTTGCACGAAAGAAAGACTCTTTTGTGTGCGTGCGACCGGACGCTACACATATAACCGTAACTATACATATAACAATTCTGCATACACATACGTGTACGTCCGAGGCGTGCGTATGCGTTAGCATGGTGCGACCGCTCATCAATTGTTTCTACAGATACAGTGAATATCTGCTGTAAGTCCCTACAAGCCTCGCGTTTTCTGTTCCCTGGAACTATCCGCACCACCGCGAGGTATATCCCGTGAGGGGCCATGACGCTCGAGAGCCGCTGCCGCCGAGGAGTGTAACATAACACGGTCGAGTATATCGGTGTGAAACCAGAAGACCACTACTAATCCAATAACACAACTTCTTTACTTTTCATTATTTTTTTTAGAGGTCATTTACCAACATATTCGTGGCATTTTTTTAATGAAAATGATACCAAATTAGATATACCCAGTTAGCCAAATGCCGTTTCAAGCAAGTGGAATGTGTGCTCCACACATTGCGAGCAAAACATTTATGCATTTGGTACCAAACCCTGCTTGAAGCAGAATTTGGTCCTTATTTGGTATGATTTGGTCACCAAAGTTTGTCGACAAATTCCTACCTTTTTCCTGTCACATGCGGAAACAGATGGATTGCAAACTCAATGCAAAGTCTCCAGCTAAAATTGTATGCGAAATTGTAGCCAAACTTTGGTTTCGATCAGCCTTCGTTATAGAGGGCAGGTCCGTCGCACTAAGAACGGACGTAACCTTGTTCTAACAGTAAATATCGGGAAAAATTTAAGTAAATCTTCCTGTAGGGTGGAAAAAGGTATTTTATTTAAGTTTCGATGCATAATAAAGATAAAGTGATGCGTAAACATCACAATGTGCTGTGAAAGACAAAGCGCCGTGTTGTGGAAGGCGAAGAACGTACGTGCGAGAGAGAGAGAGAGAGAGAGAGAGAGAGAGAGAGAGTGCGAGAGTGTGCAAGAGAGAGAGAAAAGATCGCGAGAAGTGTGTCTGCGAGAGGAAGTGGATTCGAAGAAGACGATTGAAAGAAGGATATGGAAAGGGATGACGGAATATTTTTAATGTGTGTAAAGAAATGACATTTCTTTAATTCAAATTTTACCGCAGTTCGCGCGTTGTAGAGCATAGGGACGGGTGGAAAGAGATAGAGGAGAGAGATGGAAGACTACGCGATAGAGCACGTGTTCATAAAGTAGGAGAGTTAGAAAAGTGTAAATAAAGAAGTCAGATATAGAATAAACTTTAATTGTCGTTTCTTTGTTTACAGGTAAGATTGTACATAGTGTAGATAATTGTTGTATCCTAGCATAATAAATAAAGGATAAAACTTTGTTTACAGGGATACAAATTCTAGTTTATTGTGAAAATCCTGTTCAATAGATAATTGTCTTATAAAACGAAAATTTGTTAGTTAAATAAAGGAAAATGGACAGGCTCCCATTCGAATTTGCCGTAGTAGCATCAAGTGACAATAAAACAAATGTATTAGCCATAACCTCTATAACTACAGAGGAGGGAAAGTGCTTTGCAATGCCAGAAGAATATAGAACAATAAACAACCATAAGGAAATTATGAAGACAACTAACTATGCTAAAATAAAAAATAGCTTAAAAAGAAGACATCAGACCAGAAAAATATGGATAAAATTAGAAGGAGAACTAAAAAATACATACGTAGATGAAGAGGAAAACATACAATTCTGTGATCAATATTTAGAAGAGATAGTTATAGAGCAACCTGCAGGGGGAAAAGACAACCTACAACAAATCCTGGAAAAATTAATAGAAACCACAGAAAAAAAGACGGTCAACAAAACTTAAAAAATATTGCAGAGAAATATTATAGAAAAATTCACAAGCAAGTACCCAAATGCAAAGCAATGGATGGAAAATCTTGAAAAAGAATGTACACGATTTAATATAACAAAAGATGAAACAAAGATAGAGGTACTAAGATTATTTTTAGAGAAATCCTGTTTCGATTGGTACAGCTCGATGGCCACGAAATTGTCAGTGAATTCTGAATGGAAAGAGTGGAAAGGAAAATTCTTAGAAACATTTGCGAACAGAGGATGGAATATGGTCACATATGCTTTTGCATTCAGATATAAAGAAGGATCATTACTTTATTATGCAATGAAAAAAGAGAAACTTATATTAGATATAAACAAATCTATAGACCCCAAAACATTGATTGATCTCATTGCAACAGGTCTACCCGAATTTATCTTAAATAAAATAGACAGAGATGAACTCAACGATACCACAGATTTGTTCCACGAAATTAGAAAATACGAAGGTATGATATACAAAAGAAACTGTAACGCGACGAGGAACAATAAAGCGTCAAGACCCCTCGTCACCCCCCCCCCCCCATGTAACAGAAGAATTGCGCCGAGGCAGCGTGGTCGGCGGTTTAGGGTCTCTTCATACTTGCCGGGACCGGAGGGTTTTACGTACGGACTATAGGTCCAAATGCCGTGTTGCCGATATTCTGTCGAAGCTCGGGCGCCTTCGTTCCGGCCATTGGACTATTCCCAGAGACCGCCGTTGTCCGGCGGCTTATCATTACCAGATGGCCTTTCGAGACCGCGTTGACAGTACCCTGCTGTGCTTGGCACAAAAAAAAAGGTTTCTCGGGGCTCTACAGCTCCTTAGGTAAACTATCGGTATCTCTCCTCTAGAACATTATGGAAATAGGAATCGTTCCTGCCTCTTCGTGAAACAGCATCACACATCCTTATATATTAACGTAAATTATACATATATTGTAAAAACGAGAATAGTTGTTTTTTTTTATAGGAAGTATTCACGTTAGGAAGGGGATCATGCCTTGTGAATTCGATCATTTTTGGGGGACTATGTCTCGACTTTTGATGACATTGAAATGTGTTGTGGTCCAAGTGAAACTGGAAGAAATCCGAAACAATACACCCAAAAGTGTCCGATATCGTGTGTAATGACTCAATCACATGATAACTTGTAGAATAAGAAGAATTAATTCCACATACATTGCATCGTTTTGTCTTACGACACGAAAAAATGTATATGGAAAACTTCTGAATTCTTGTCCATAATGACCTCAAAATGATTAGATGGAAGGTTCCCTGGCAGAAATGCGATGGCGTATCTACATCTTCTCCAATGAGACGAGACAGTAGACGCAAACATAGGCGCTCGAGTGCGACAGAGTTGAAGTTACCCTTACAAGACAATTAGCAAAGGACGCACGCTGGGTGCTTCACTGCCTCGGTCTCGTTGGACAGAGCATAGGTACGAATGCGCGGGCGATTGGATCAGAGTCCAAGGGACAGGCCTCGTTTCACACGTACTTTCGGCTACAGTCGATATATTGGCTACTGCGGTCACATATACTATGTAGCGTGTGACGTCGAAGCCAAGATACTGGGTCTGCGGGCGCGGCGGAGATGAGCATAGACAGACCTAACGATAGACTCCCCAAAAATGGTGGCACTGAAAAAATGGCGAAATTAAAATGGTTTTTTTTTGGTTGCGTCGTAAGACCTTACGTACGACGCGACAAGCACGCGACCAAGGCCAGGTTTAAAAATCCCTATCGACGACCTACCGACCATGGACGTCATAAATCAAAAATCCTTCCGATTGTACCCCCCACTTTCGTAATTTTTAAGCCAGCCGAATGCAGCACATGCGGAACCTTGTACACCGTTAGCGTACTAAGATTTACAACCGTAGATGCTTGCGAACCAAATATTATACGTATATTTCCACTTTTCCAATTTTCCACTATTTCCACCAGCTTTCGAACACACCTTGCAACCAATGAATTCTAATCATTTTAAACTTGTTCTCCGGAGTTTTGACTTATAATCACTTATAAAATATAAGATATAATTTAACTATGCTGTTTGAAACCTTTCGGATTTTGCCAGGATTGGAAAAATCTCCGATTGATTTAAGAAGGCTGGTAGGAATCGACGAAACAAGGGGATCGAAATCGATGGGTCGGTGGCTGGAGCACTGGCAACGGAAGGGACCGAGTGGACGTTCATCCCTCCATATTCACCTCATATGGGAGGTTTGTGGGAGGCAGCTGTGAAGTCCATGAAGATTCACCTGAGGAAAACCATCGGGGAGGCCACCTTGACGTATGAGGAGATGGCAACACTACTCTGTCGCATAGAAGCGTGCTTGAACTCACGCCCGTTGACGCCGCTCCCCGACGAACCTCGTGACCTAGAACCGTTAACTCCAGGACACTTTCTAGTCGGAGATCGGATACTTTCACCCCCGAACCACCCGCGGAACACTGCACTGTACCACTTACCTCACGGTGGAAACTAATCCATAGCATGCACTCACATTTTTGGCATAGGTGGAGTCGTGAGGTCATGCACCAACTACAACCACGGACCAAGTGGCAGAGAAGCCGAGAAAACCTTCGCCCGGGCAGAATCGTGCTCGTCAAGAACGACTCCACACCGCCGACCCGCTGGCCGCTGGCTAAGGTGGAGAGCCTCCACCCGGGTCCCGATGGCCTAGTTCGCGTGGTCACACTAAGACGGGGAGCACACACTTTCGACCGAGCCATTACGAAGCTGGTGCCACTTCCCGCCCAGCAGGAATCGGACGGCTAACCTGCTTCACGCGACCACGTGTATTCACGGCGGGCGGCACGCTACGTCGGAAACTACGACGCAGATGAATGAAGCAGGCCAGCCACGAACATCAACGACCACGCCCGAGCCGCTCGAGCTCGCACTTCGAATTCGATCTCGACAAATCGACATCGAGGCGGGCGGCATGTTTGAGATATTTAATCACACATATATTTAATTACACATATATATATAAACATTGTTTTAAAACTGTACATATATTCAGGACAATAAACCGACACGAACGACGCTGTTTACGTTGCGCGCCCGGCGGCCTCCCGCCTCGCCCCCCAGAACCCGCGAGTGCCACGGGTGGACCGAGCAGATCGAACACCCGGGGGGGGGGGGCAAGGGGCGAGCGAGAGGTTTCGCGCGCAACGAGAACAGTCTACTTCACGTGTGAATACCGACAACAACCGAGCATCGATTTCGATCGCCTTGTTTCGTCGATTCCTACCAGCCTTCTTAAATCAATCGGAGATTTTTCCAATTCTGGCAAAATCCGAAAGGTTTCAGACATATGCTAAAATTGATTTGTGAAGCTGATTTTCATCGTTCCATCGTTAAATTAGATTATAGTTTGAACCATTACTTCTGAACATTACAACTCAGATGAACAATATTCTTTTCTCTACTTCGAACATGGATTGTGTGCGGATGCCGTCGTGGCACCGGCGGCCGATGCCACGCGGCCTGTGCCAGGTGGCGGCCGCCGGTGCCAGGCGGCCGAAAACGGATGCCCAACGGCTTGCCCAGCTCTCAGCGGATGCATAGGCATCCCCGGGGTGTAGAGGGGAGTAAATTGTTCGGGAGTTAGGTAGCGAACACCCGCTGTGTGCGGGTCTTAGCTTTTGTTGCGAGCATCTCGAGCGCCTTCTCAGGTTGCTTTTTATGGTTCCGGTGCGTATGGATTAGAAAATCGTGGTAGTATCCATACTAACGTTCACCTCCGGCAAGTATGAAGAGACCCTAAATGGTCGCCCGGCAATAGCGAGAGAGAGAAACAACCTCTCTCTATCTTCCGCGAAATATAATAAAAAATGGCAGCGCAGCAAGAGTGAATAAATGGTCGCGCGGCAAGAGCGAGAGAGAGAAACAACCTCTCTCTATCTCCCGCGAAATATAATAAAAAGTGGCCGCGCAGCAAGAGCGAATAAATGGCCGCGCGGCAAGAAGACGGAAGAGCGAGAGAGAGAGAGAGAAACAACCTCTCTCTCTATCTCCCAGCGAAATACATCGCAACCTTCAAGGTCAAATCACATTGCAGAATACGGCTGCAACGATAATGAAATACTAAAGCGGAAATCCGAAATCCTGATGCAGCGATAGGAAACGCCATCCCGGTAACAGAAACCGCAAGGCGATACCTCGGCGGCGGCGGAGCGATCCCTCCTATAGCCCCGCAAGAGAATGACCCCCTCGCCCATTGAGTTAGAAACCGAGATCCCCCCATCGCCCAGCAAGAGAATAACCCCCCTCGCCTATTGAGTTAGAACCGGTATAGACTACCTACTCGTTTCGCTGATAAAAAATGAAGAAAAAAAATCGAAAACTGTGAGAGCTAAAAGTGAAATTTCGAGAATCGATTCGAGAGCCGTGGAGATCTCCTGTTCTCCGTTGCTGTGTACGCGGCGATCTAGCGAGAAGTTTTTTTTTTTGACGGTGATGACGGTGATGATGGCGACGCGCGAGCAGAACAAACGGTACGCGAGACTGAGCGCATGAATAACGTGTTTAGAGTTGATCTGTGTGCGAGCGACGAAGTGCGTGCGTTCCCGAAGAGGCGGAGATTGGGACTGTATTTAGTTTCTTTTTTTCGGTATATGTAACGTACCACAGACTTCACTTGGAACTGAACACCGTCGGAAGAGAGTTGCACGCATGTTGCGTCCCTCGTGTGTTCTCGTTAGCGCCATTTTAGTGTCTGCGTCGGAAACAATCGACGAACGACGGAGAGAGAAAACGGGGTCGTGCGAGACGTGGATAAAAGAAATAGTCGAAGGAGAAGACTAACGGATACCGTAGTAGAGGAGGTTGGGCGCTAACGAGAGGACTAACGCGGTGCATCAAGACACCTCGAGATCGCGTCGATGGTAGTCGCAATTAGGGTCCTCACACACACATTCTCTCTCTCTCTCTCTCTCTCTCTCTCTCTCTCTCTCTCTCTCTCTCTCTCTCTTCACTCTCTCTCTCTCTCTCTCTCTCTCTCTCTCTCTCTCTCTCTCTCTCTCTCACTCATTATCTCTATAGTGTCTATGCTCCCGTAGGTTTTACGAGAAGTCATGCTGCACTGTCCTCAACATTAAATCGATGGCAATCCTGGCGTCCCCGACGGAGTCGTGTTCCATTGTCTGTATCTCTCGTCGCAGCACCGTCCTCGCGAGTGTCTTCAGGCTGCAGCGGAACGGGTAGCCGAGGAAGTGAGGGAACGCCACTCATGTGTCGATCACAGTAGAGTGAAGGATTCTGAGGGCTCTGAGATCATAATCCAGGGCGTGACCGATCAGGATCGTCTCAGCGTGGACGAAGCTGATGAGGTCCATTTGCATGCCCCTGAGACGTTTCGATGCCCTCGAGAGATCCTTCGCCGTGATCCCACTGAACCTGGTATTTTGGTCGATAATCTCTGCATCGGGCCTGACCAGCGTGTCATAGACCACATTTCCATCCATATCGACCACAGTTACCTCAGCCAGCTCGAGTCCGCGCCGCGTGAAGCACATCTCGCAGTCCAGAGCGAAGACACCGTAGTTTCCATCGGAGGGCACGATCCCGGCAGGTTGAGTACACACGTACCCCTCCAGCGGTCAATTGTATCCTGGAGATAGGCCCGTCCAAACGTGCATTCTGGCGTTGGTGCATGCTCTGGAACTGTTCCGGTCCTGGCAACACTCCCAGGCGTTCCTTTGCAGCCCGTTCACAATTCCGCTCCGGAACTTTCCCCAATGGTATACGCACCGATCCTCCTGCAGGTATTCGCCATCGTGCCGGTTGACGTAGAAATTTTTGAGGCACCTCGCGCACTGCCTCTCTTCGACGACAAGTTTATACGATTCGGGGGTTCAATAGCTCCTCGACCTTTCCTAATACTGGTGGTAGCCGTAGCCGGACGAGGAGCATGAGGACGAATACGAGGATGAGTGCGTCGACGGCGACGAGGAAGAGGAATCGCCGATATCCGAGCTCTTATCGCTATCTGAAGCGCTCTCCTGCTCTAGGTCAGAGCTGTCGACGGAGCTTCCACTATAGTTCCCGCTGTCGACCTCGCTCTCCACTATGGAGGTGGTTCCGCTGCCAGGCACAAATTCGCGGGTGTTGACATCCAGGTGATGGTAGCTGCGTGCCCGGTAGCCCAGGGGATGTTGGTGATGGTTGACTACCGCAGCTTAGCCAGGGTAATAGCTACACTCGACCGGGTAGCCAAGATGGGCCAGCTGATCACCTGTTAATGTGTATCCTCGGAGCAAGGAGGCCAGCGCCGCGTTACTTAGATGTTTTAGCTCGTTTCGCTGGCTACTCAGGAACGTGCTGGACTCCCTGCCAGCATTCCAGGGCCCGGTCGTCGCATTTTCCTCGGACTTGGTCTGCGCGATGTGCGTTTTCAGCAGTTTCCAGCTGGTAATTCCTCTTGGAACCGGCGGTCCTCGGGGACGTCAACGAGGTTTGGGAAGTCTCGGAGCTCCTAGTAGGGCTGCTAGGCTACTCCTGCTGCCGGCAGTGGTGGTGCCTGCGCACTCGTTGCTGCTGTTGCTGGTGCTAGCCAGCCTGCTCCTCCTCGTGCTCTTGCTCGTCGTCTCGTTCCTGGCGCTGGTCCTGTGGCGCTCTGGTACGATTTCTCCTTTGTCGTTGGCTCAGGATCGCTCGATCCTCTTTCGTGGACGATCCCAACGAGGCCTCGCTGCTCGCGGACGTTGAGGTCGTCGAGGAGCCTGTTGAGGCGGTCGACGCCGACGAGGATGCCGACGACTTAAGGTCGGCCCACACAAGACCGGGAAGAGACCGTGTACGTTTGGCCGCTAGATTCGAAACCAGGGTGTAGGGTTTGAGTCGACGGAGCTTCAGTGTTCTCGACTATATTTCTGCTCGCCCCGGTTGGGTCACTATCTCGAGCGTTTGACCATTTCCAGATGGCCTTTCGGGAGCGCGTTGACAGTTCCCTGCTGTGCATGGCACAAAAAAAAAAAATGTTTTTAGGGCCTTCACGGTTCCTGAGGTAAACTGTCGGTATCTCCCGTTTACAATACCATGGAAATAGGAAACCGTCCTGCCTCTTGGTGAAACATCATACATCCTTGTATTGTATGTAAATTATACATACATATATTGTAAAAACGAGAATAGTTGTTATTTTTTTTTATTAAAGAAATATCCACATTAGGAAGGGGATCATTTCATGTGAATTCGATCATTTTTTGGGGACTATGTCTCGAATTTTGATGACATTGAAATATGTTGTGGTCCAAGAGAAAATGGGAGGCGGGGGTTGAGCCGGGTTATCACAAAAGACTGCTGTTCTCAAATAATTTATTTTTTCCTTGGTAAATGTCATTTCTTAATTAAAAAATATTAGAAATATCTTTGTTTTGCAAATTTTACCACTGGTTTAAGTGTGAAAAAATTTGAATAAATATGGCTGTATTTTACGTTTCTTCATCTTTCTCTTTGAAATTTCGTTTTGTAATTCGCGGAGCCGCAAAACTACTTATTGTACTATTCATTATTTTAAGTTCATAAAATTGCTGGATATTCTTTAGACATTCTGAAGTAAGGGTCGCTAGCGCAAATATGTATGTATATGGAAAACTTCTGAATTCTTGTCCATAATGATCTAAAAATAGTTGAATGGAAGGGTCCCTGGCAGCAATGCGGTGACGTATCTATATCTTGTCCAATGAGACGAGGCAGTAGACGTAACCATATTCAGTCGAGTGGGACAGAGTAGAGGTACCAATGCGCTGCTGATTGGTTCAGACTGGAAGGGGCAGGCCTCGTTTCACACGCGCTTTCGGCTGCAGTCCAAATATTGACTACTATGTAGCGGGTGACGTCGAAGCCAAAACAATGGGACTACCGGCGCAGCTGAGGTAGGGATAGGCACACCTAACGGTAGGCTTCTCAAGAATGGTGACACTTTAAAAATGGCGAAATTAAAATGGTTTCAAGTGTACTTGTCGTCCTTACACCATGTACATATGCGACTGCCACATGATTTAATACAATTATGAATTGTTAGAGAAATTTACTTCACGGACCTGTTTTTAAAAAACCGGACACTTCAAAATTGACGAAATTAAAATTATTTGAAGTGAACTCTGCACCGCGATACATAGCCTAGCACGGTTGGCGCATGGTAGAAGCAGAGCCCGGGAGGCTGTTAGGCCTATGGCCTCCCGAGCACAGGGCCAACCGTGCGAGGCTGTGTATCGCGATGCAGCGTTCACTTGAAATAATTTGAATTTCGTCAATTTTGAAGTATCCGCTTATTTAAAAACAGGTCCGTAAAAGGGACACTTGGGGCTATAACCTCAATTTTTTCAAATTTTTAGAAAGGTACCTGCTACGAAAACATTTGTTTAAAATAATTGCCACATAAATGGTGAAGAAAACATTTTATCCAAATGACAACATTTTCGGTAAACACTTGTAGCGGCGTGAAGTGAGCGTGAAGAGAGAAAGAGAAAGAATGTGTCAGTACGCGTGAAGTGAGCATGAAGAAAGAGAGCGAGGATGAACAAATGAGCGTGAAGAAAGAGAGCGAGTATGAACAAATGAGCGCGAAGGGAGAGAGAGAAAGAATGAGTAAATACGTGTGAAGGAGCGAAAGAAAAGATAGAACGTAGAGACGCGTGCGTGTAGTTTTCACCAGAAGCAAACGAACCAGCGTGTGAGACGGTTGCAAACCGCGTGTAAAAAAGTAATAAAAGTGAACATACAAAAATACAGCGTGAAAGGTGCATAAAAGAAGCCTAACAATTGGTGACCCCGACGTCCAACCGACGGATAGTCTAATAGTAGAAATGGCAGAGCCGAACGTCGAAGAATATGACGTTAACAAGGTCAGTATAAAAATTCCGCCATTTTGGGTAGACAAGCCAGAGATATGGTTTTACCAGGTCGAAGCCCAATTCCAAATCGGCAACATTACACAAGAGGATACTAAATTCAACTATTTGATTGCCCAATTAGAACCAAAATTTATAGAAAATCTGTGGGACATTATTCAAGATAGGGGCGCGAATAAATACACGATGGCGAAGCAGAGATTGCTGAATACATTTAAAGAAAGCGAAAATAAACGCATAAAAAAGTTAATTACAGGAATGGAATTAGGAGATATGAAACCCTCACAGTTGCTTCGCAGGATGAGGACACTAGAAAACACAGACGATATATCGGAAAAAGTCCTGAAGACTCTGTGGCTGGAGAAAATGCCGGACCACGTGAAAAACGTCCTCGTGGTGAGTAATGAAACGCTGGACAGAGTAGCGGAAATGGCAGACAAAATGGTTGAAATGACGGCAAACACGGAAATAGCTGGTATCGGTAAGGAGACACCGTGGAAAGAGATCATGTCGAAAATTTCTGACCTAGAACAACAGATCGCAGTCTTGAATGTATCACGAAGATCACGATCAAGAAGTGGGAGTTTCGATCGAAGCCGAACGAGGAGCGGGAGCAGATCAAGGCGAGTGTTCGATCCCAACGGTAAATTTTGCTTTTACCATTTTAGATTCGGGAATCGGTGTAACCCGGAAAAATGTAAGCAGCCGTATCCGACGTATCGATAACGTATCCGCTACTATGTTGTCCTTTCCGCTTATGTGACGAATGTCCGTGGTGTACTGTGAGATGTATTGGAGCTGGCGCTGCTGCCTAGGAGATGCTTTCTCATTTTTTTGGTTAAATGCAAATATTATTGGTTTGTGGTCCGTAAATACCACAAATTCTCTCGCTTCTAACATATGTTTGAATTGTTTGATGGATAAATAAATACTTAGCAGTTCTCGGTCGTACGTACTGTATGCTTTCTGCGTATCATTTAGTTTCTTCGAATAGAATGCGATTGGTTTCCAGCTTCCTTGGTCATATTGTTGGAGTACCGATCCTACCGCCCAATCTGAAGCGTCTGTACACAACGATAGTGGGAGTTCTGGTCTCGGAAAACTTAAAAGAGCAGCGTTGGCCAGATCGGTTTTGCCAGTTCCATTCTTTTCGGGTCCAGTGGTCGCGCTTTCGAATGCACTGGTTGGCCTCTCGTGATTATGTGGTGGTTGACTTCGTGTTCCTTCGACTTCGTTACTATCCCTGGCTTTGTGATCCCTGGATACGAGCAAAGAAGATCTGAAAATTTAGATGATTGATTCAATGTGCTGATTTTATTGTCTTCGTATATAGGCATTATTTCGCTTTTTATCGATATTTTTGTGATATCGTCAATCAACCGTCTTTTGTGAATATTATACATTCTTAAGACACCTTACGTTTCCCACTCTCTCACCCTAACAACCAATAGAAATGTTTGAAAATATTCGTGTTCTTCTGAAATGCTATATATAACCGAGGTCAAACTGATGTGAGGCATTTGCCACCAGCTCGTTTCAGAGCTACGATAAACGACGAGGGAAACTCCAACTTCGAGGATTCACAGTTTAAAAAGGCTGCAGGTATATTTTGACCGAAGGCCCAACGACTGCAGAAATTCAAAGGCGAATTGGCTATAAAAGTCGGTACCCTTACTCCGCCGCGGTAATTAGCACCGCGTCACGCTGCTACCTGCGCCACCTTCTTTAGCTACTAATAAAACAATAAACGACACATAACCCAGTGGTATTGTTTAAAATACTATACACGTTTATACTAAATGCTTATATTTCGATGAAACAAGCCAGAATTCCTTCCTACGCACGCCAGGTGCAAGACTATCTTCCATTATGCATAATTATTGTTAACTGGCAAAAAAAAAAGAAAATCCTGAAACATGTATCCCCTATTTTGGATCAAAGATCACACACCCAAGTTTACATTAAAATGAACTAACAATAAATAAAAGAAACTGCAAAAAAAAATCAAAATTTTAATATATTGTTTAAACAAAAAACTTTTGTTAAAATTTTCTTGCGCGACTACGTTTCCCATTGAAAAACACACAATTTAAAAAAAAAATCAAATTTTTTCGATCTCTGGTTTCCGAGATATCTCAAAAAATGTGGTTTTGAACCCCAACTTTGAGGGCTGTTTTCACCCCTTCAAAGTGGATGTTTGCCGATAAAAAAAATACGTGTCAAATATTTTTCAAAGAACTAGAAGCTCCCATAAGTTTCATCAAAATCGGATTTTCGCATCTGAATATGTTCCCTTGTTAGTTTTTCACGGAAAAAACGCCGAAAAAAGTGGTTTTTATTTTTTCCTACTATGACGCACCAATCGCAGGAATTTGAAAAAAATTGAGCATAATACTTAGGACAATATCTCATTGCTAAATTAATTCTGTTCTAGTGTCTCTTCGATTTCCATATGAAATCTGCATTTTTTCGATTTTTTTCGTGTTTTTCGATTTTTACAGCCAGAGTTTGCAACGGAAAAATCTGAAAACGATTCAAAGTATGCGGTTTGGTATCAGAAATGTGTCAGATTTTTTTCAGAATTTTAAATTGTCATTAAATGGGGAAAATGGGTCAAAAACTGGATTTTCGTTTTTCCTCTATAACTGCCCTCACAGATGAGCTATAGGGCTAAAACTTGGTTGAAAGGTATCTTTTTTGGTAGGCTATCGAATGGCGCAAATTGGAATAAAATCCCTTCCAGGGCAGATTTGACCCCCAAAACCGGCTATAGCCTTTCAGCCTGTTCTTGTTTTAGGAATGGGCTTCCGATTAGTTCATCTGTTTCTATGGCAAGGTGTTTTACTACGTAAATATTGCAGGTGCTTCATGGATATGAAGAATTGTCGTTCCTACGGTGAAAATCGGGGTTGTGGTGAGTCCAGTTATTTCGATTTCCTCTCGTGAAATGTCTGCTGTTCTTCCTAGAGCGTTGAGGACTACCAAATTTACGGACCCTCCACCGTCAATTAAAAATTCTCCCGTTCCTGATTCCAGTTCTGGGATCGTAATTTTGATCCGTGGTGCAGGTGCTTCCTTGATGAGGGTTTCTCTTCGAAGCGGACGGATCTTGGGCGATCTTCTTTCTTTTCGCTCATCGTGTCGCCTGTACGGTGAGCACGATCGTAGTTTAAAAATTTCTTTGATTCCACGGATGAATCTCGCGAATCTCGTCGGAATCGCGGGCTACGGGGACGATTCCTGCAGAATTTCCCGTCGTGCCCGGAAGTTCCGCAGTGCCAACAATACATGTTTAACGTGCGATCTTTATCGGTACCCTTTACAATCGTATATCGTTTTTCTCCGTCATCTCCCATTGATGACTCGGAGCGATTAGAGGGGGAGTGTTAGGGGCCCCTGTGACGCAAGGTCCAGACAGAAGCGCGTTCTTCTCTTTCCTCCTCAAAACCAGATGGTGTCGTGCGTCGATCTCTGTGTCGATCATATCTGCTCGGAGATAGAGGATACGACCCTTCACGGTCGCGATAACGAGGATCTTGGTCGAAAGAATCTCGGCGGGACCACCTTGATGGTGATTCATTCCGAGGCGATTGTCTTCGATTTCTTAATTTTTTATCTATTTGTAGCACGGCGTCGTAAGCTTCCTCCAGATTTTCTGTATATTTTAGGAGAGCCAACACCTTCAAGGCAATACGATCCGGTAATCCATCTATGAAGTTTTCCAGAACATCTTTCTCCATCTCCTTGATGAATTCTTCAGCGTGGACCTCGTATTTTTCTTTAATGGCTCCACGCGTATAATAGACTAGGTGGCTTGTCCTATTAACGACAGGATATCTGGACTGGCTCGCTGGACTGTGGCTGGGTGATTGATCTTTGCAGTTCGAGTGTGCGGGTAACTTCGTTTTATTACAAGAGCCTGACGAGCTCTCTTTTTCACGCAGAACCTTTCAATACGGCAATTTGACTCTCACTGGTCTTAATCCGGCGCGAGAAACGGCAGCTATTCGGCAGTGATCGGTTACAAATTCAATGTCGCCAATCAGAGGCTGCGACGACACTTAGCCAAAGACGTGGGGTCATAAACCAAAAACCTGTCAACAGTCACGGGTGACTGAATCTCGGCACGGCTGGAGACAATACCGTCTTGAGCAACCGGCGAGCTATTAATAGCGATGTGAACGTTATTACGCTTACGCAGACATGGTTTTAAACATACCGCTCGCCTTGCCTCTAGAGGAGGCAAAACGATATATCTTAGTCTTCGCAAACTATGATTATGATGTGAGCGCAATTTCGCATACGTTGGAACATTGATACATGTGTAACGGGTATATAGAAGGCCCGCGACTTCCCCGCCTAACACCGCGCCTCCCACCGCCCCACTCCCAGCGAGCGCGCCGAGACCGCGGCCGAGCACAGCCTCCCGTCGCGGCCGCGAGGTGGCCGCCGCGACGAGCCGGCTGCTCGCGAGTGGAAGTGAGCGGTGGGAAGGATAAGTAGGCCGCGAGAAGCAGCAATCGGGGCAGTTGAGGCCAGGCATGCGATACCGAAAGCGACCGCCGAGTAAGCCCTCCGCTGTACCTCCAACCCGACCGTACCCCGTTCCTGCCGTAACCACCGTTTCCGCCGAACACCCTCGTTCCCGTATCCGAGCCTGCACCGTGCAAACGGGCAGGAATCCCTCCCCCGAGGGGCGCAAGCCTGCGGGACTTTCATCCGAGCCGGCACCGTGCAAACGGGCCGGAATCCCTCCCCCGAGGGGCGCAAGCCTACGGGAACTTCATCCGAGCCGGCACCGTGCAAACGGGCCGGAATCCCTCCCCCGAGGGGCGCAAGCCTGCGGGAAACTCGTCCGAGCCGGCACCGTGCAAACGGGCCGGAATCCCTCCCCCGAGGGGCGCAAGCCCGCGGGACCATCCTACAAACCCCTGACCGATTCCCCGACGCCGAGGCGATACCGCGCCAAGGCGATACCGCGCCGAGGCGATACCGCGCCGAGGCGATACCGCGCCGAGGCGATACCGCGCCGAGGCGATACCGCGCCGAGGCGATACCGCGCCGCCGCGCTACCGATCCGCCGCGCTACCGATCCGCCGCGCTACCGATCCGTCGCGACAACACCGCAATCGAGCCACTGTAAATCGAGAACAGACGGACAATAAACGAATATTTTACCCGAAGACAACTCTACCAATTATTCCTCCTCGAGGCGCTACCGACCCCTGGCAGCCGGCTGAGTCGGCACTCCCTCCACACCGACGGATACCCGTCACAAATGGCGCCCGAACAGTCGAGATAAGGAGGAACCTCGAGGAAGGACCAGGTAAAGGAAAAGGCAGATGAGCCAACCGACCGGGTGGATATATGCGCTGAGAAAAAACGAAGCAGTCTACGAAGCCAGCCAACGAGGATTAGCAACAACAGGCACGTTGGACGAATTAAGAAAGCGTATAGCCGGAAAAATAAAAATGAAGGAGGATCCACCAAGCAAAGAGGAACTACCGAGCGCGATGGAGCAGATCCGCCGGTGGGGCACTCACTTCGACGGGAAAAACGCAGAAGATTTCCTGGACCGACTGAGAGACCTAGAAAGGAGCTACAAGGTCGCACCGGAACAAATCCTGGGGTGCCTCTCGGAAATATTCCGGGGACCTGCTCTACAATGGCTCCACAACGAACAGGAAAATTGGAGCACATGGAACGACTTCCAGAAGGCCTTCGAGGCACAATACCTCCCGCGAAACCGTCGAAGAGACCTCGAAGAGGCTATACGCGATCGCCTACAGAAACCAGGAGAACGGGCGAGAGACTACATAACGGAAATGCAAACGATGATGAGACGCCATGGAGGCTTCTCGACGGAAGAGAAGCTAGAGAGACTCTACGTCAATCTCCGGGTAGAGTACCAACGGTACTTCAGACAAACCGAGGTCCGAGACATGGCAGAACTCCTAAGCCATACGGACGAGTACGAAGAGCTCCTGGAACGAGAGAAACGCCGAAAGGCACCGGTAGAAAACCAGAACCAGATATACCAGGGCCCACGCATAAATAGCCTAACCGCCTACAACAGGGAAACCTGCTGTTGGAGATGCGGGCAACGAGGCCACCACCGGCAAGAATGCCAACGTGCGCCACGGCTCTTCTGCTCATATTGCGGAACCGAAGGACGAACCACCGCCCAATGCACATGCAATCCCGTGGCGGGAAACGCCAACTGGATCGGCGGAAGAGGCACCGACCGATCGAACACCCGGCCAACGCCTCCGAGGGGACACACCCCGATAACCGGCTCTTCATCAGGCTGGAAACCTACGGACAGCGGTTCCCGGCGCTAGTGGACACAGGGGCCACACGCACCTACATTCGGCAGGATGTAGCCGACTGGTGCCAAAAACAAGGAGCCCAAGTCAAACGAGGGAACCCATCAGTCCGGGTCGCCGACGGTTCATCCGCGAGGCTACAGGGAGAAATGGAGATACCGGCAATAATCTGCGAGAAAGAAATCCAACTAGCCTGTGCGATCCTGCCGACACTCTCACAGGCAGTCATTCTGGGGGTAGATGCACTCCACACGCTAGGAGTTACAATCACCCTCGGGCCACACCGCTGGACCTTCGAACCGTGGGAGGAAAATGATACGCTGGAGGACAAACAGGGCCTCACAGAATGCACAGAGGAGGAGGAGGACCGACTCCTAGAACTCCTAGACGAGGAGCTACCACGGTTCGAGAGAATAACGGGCACAACACACCTCATCGAACACCACATACGCACAGGCAACGCCGAACCGGTGAAACAACGATACACACCACGAAACCCAGCGACCCAGGCAATCATCAACGAGGAAGTAGACCGAATGCTCCAAGAGGGGATTATCGAGCCATCGGCCAGCCCCTGGAGCTCACCCATCGTCATCGTCCGTAAAGCTAACGGAAAACCCCGCTTCTGCATCGACTTCCGACGGGTAAACAACGTAACGGAGAAAGATGCATACCCTCTACCGCAAGTCCAGGCGACACTAGAAAAACTCAGGGGGGCAAAATACCTGTCGACTATCGATTTAGCAAACGGATACTGGCAGGTACCACTGGCAAAACAGAGCAGACCGGTCACCGCATTCACCGTTCCCGGACGCGGGCTGTTCCAATTTAAAGTAATGCCATTCGGGCTACACTCAGCGCCAGCAACATTCCAACGGCTACTGGACACAGTAATCGGCCCGCAACTCGAGCCTCGGGCGTTTGCATACCTCGATGACATCATAGTACTCGGGGCTACATTCGAGGAACACCTGGCAAACCTACGAGAGGTACTGCAACGCCTACAGCAAGCAAACCTGCGAGTAAACACAGAGAAATGCCGGTTTTGCCGCACTGAGCTCCGCTACCTCGGACACCTGGTCACACGAGAAGGGGTCAGAACCGATCCGGACAAGGTGGAAGCTATCCGAAGCGTACCAGCCCCGACAAACATCAAGGGGCTACGGAGATTCCTGGGGATGGTCTCCTGGTACCGACGATTCGTGCCACACTTCGCAGACACGGCCGAACCACTACACCGTTTACTGCAGAAGCGTCAGAAATGGCACTGGGGAGAAACCGAGAACCAGGCGTTCGAAACCTTGAGAACGCAACTAGCCACCGCACCGGTCCTAGCCTGTCCGGACTTCAATCAACCGTTCTGCCTACAAACCGACGCAAGCCAGAACGGCCTAGGAGTAGTCCTCACCCAAGAGATCAACAAAGAGGAACGGGTGATCGCGTATGCAAGCAGGACACTAAATAAGGCCGAAAGAAACTACTCGGTCACCGAACAGGAGTGTCTTGCCGTAGTATGGGGCATACGAAAAATGAGACCATACCTGGAGGGGTACAAATTCACGGTCATCACCGATCACCAGGCACTCAAATGGCTGCAGCAGATGGATAACCCATCAGGAAGACTAGCCCGCTGGGGCCTTGAACTGCAGCAATACGACTTCGACATCCGTTACCGCAAGGGAGAACAAAACTTGGTGGCCGATGCCCTCTCCCGCCAACCGGAAGTGGCGAGCACACTCGAACCACCCAAACTACCGTGGTATGAAAGGGTAAAAGCCACCGTAAAGGAAGACCCCAAGAAACTCCCAGAATATAGGATACACCAGGAAAACCTGTACCGCCACATACCGGACAACGCGGGACTAAGCACCGAATGGGAGTGGAAGCGCTGCATCCCGGCAGCCGAAAGGAACGGAATACTAAAGAAAATGCATGACGACCCCAAGGCAGGACACCTCGGAAGGGCAAAAACACTGGCCAGACTCGGCCAGCGATACTTCTGGCCGGGGATGAGACGCGACGCAGCAGCATACGTCCGTCGCTGCCTCAGCTGCCTAAAATACAAGGCACTGCAACAGGCACCAGCCGGGGAAATGTTCTCCACCCCGGCAATAACCCCGGGGGATGTTATAACAGCTGACCTGGTAGGCCCGCTCCCCCGAACCAGCCAAGGATACAGCACGATCATCATACTGCAGGATAAATTCTCAAAGTGGACCGAAGCAAGGCCACTCCGACAGGCAACCGCCCCAGCAGTCACCAGAGCACTCGAGGAACTCATATTCCTCAGACATGGATGCCCCCGGGTAGTCATAACGGACAACGGACGGCAATTCGAAAGCCATGAGTTCCGTAAACTCCTCCAACAATATGGAGTGGAACATAAGAAAACGCCGCCGTATACACCACAGTGTAACCCAGTAGAACGGACAAACCGGGTAGTAAAAACAATAATAGCCCAAACCACAGACGGCAATCACCGAGCCTGGGATCGTAGCCTAGCAAGCGCAGTGTTCGCATACAACACGGCCCGACACGAAGCAACCGGATTAACACCAGCGTACCTAACGTACGGCCGGGAATTACCGATCGAGGGAACAGACCGCCCTCCCGCCGAAACGTATCGGGAAAACACCACCGACAAAGACCTTCAAACACGAGTCGACACCATAGAACGATTACGCGAAGGTATAAAAATGGCACGAACGGCGCAGGCGCAGGCGACCGAAACACAACGTAAAAACTACAACCGGCACCGACGGAAATGGGCGCCACAAATCGGCGACGCAGTAATGCGACGAGAGCACCCTCTGTCGGCAGCAGCAGACGGCTTCTGCGCGAAACTCGCGCCAAAATTCTCCGGCCCGTATCGCGTCCGCGCAATCCTCGGCCCAACGGTAGTCGTAGTCCAAGCCGGTAGAGGGACACGCCACCGAGCCCACATCCAGGATCTTAAACCATGCGACCTGGAGGGGGATTTCCGGGAGGAAATATTAAGTCGCGGAGAAGCGAGCGGAGCAGTCAGTCTGCAACAAGATGCCGAAGCAGAAAAATCAACCACCAGCGGTATGCAGAGAGGGAGCAGTTCAACTGCGCAGGGAGGCAAGCAGCCGTCCAATGGAGGCCCGGATCCGTCAGAGACTGAGAGACGGGTCAGTAGGGTGGCCGAACCCCGGGCTGAGACGAGCACCAGCAGCCGGGCCACCTACACAGCGAGGACCACCACCTCGAATGAGGCCACCGCCAAGGACACCAGGCGAGGTAATAGCCATAACAGAGAAGCGGAGGGGTCCAGGACACCAAACCTCCAGCACCGCCGAGGCCGCCCCAGGAAGCAGCCGAACCGGGCTGAAGGAGGCAACCGGGACAACGACCGGAAGGCCGCCACCAGCGGCCACCAACACCACGGGTACCCCCAGCCACCACGTGGCAGGACCGGCGGGGGCCATCGACACAGACGACACCCTCCGGGAGTTGGAGGAACTGCTGGCGCAGTACACGGTAACCGCACCAGAGCCTCCGACCGTACCACCACCGCTGACCGGGACGGCAGCGCCACCGGGCGGGACGACGGGGACAACAGCCCCACCGGCCGGGCCAGCCAAAGAACAGCCAGGCAGACCACCAGCCGAGCAGAGGGGAACGACGGCCCAGCAGGGAATACCAGGAGTGCGGCCAACCGAAGGCGACCGACCAGAGGGCCGACGACTGCCAGCCTCGGTCATGGAGGACGCGGGCCGACCAAACAGTTTTAATATCCGCCTGGACCAGCTACCGCCGGGAGAACGCCACCGCCTACTGATCCCAGGGGGATGGGTCTACCTCCGCCTCTCCCGTGGGGGGGTACTGAACATGACGTTCAAATGGCCAGCCAACCAGCCTCCCGGACCCACCCCATAGGTCATAAAGTGTAAATAACCGTAGTTCGTAAGTTGTAAATAACCGTAGGTATAAGGTGTAGTTATAAGTAACCGTAGTTCATAAGGTGTAAATAACCGTAGTTCATAACCGTAGTTCATAACCGTAGGCATAAGGTATAGTTATAAGTCCGTAGATAGTAAGTTGTAAATAGCGCGTAGGATTAAGTAGTAGATAAGCCGATAACCGTTAGCGAGTAAGCCGTTAGTAGATAAGCCGATAACCGTTAGCGAGTAAGCCGTTAGTAGATAAGCCGATAACCGTTACCTTGGACACCAAAAAAAAAATGTAAATAGTACCGGCGAGGAAGTCTCGCGCCCCGAAGTAGGAGGGGGATGTAACGGGTATATAGAAGGCCCGCGACTTCCCGCCTAACACCGCGCCTCCCACCGCCCCACTCCCAGCGAGCGCGCCGAGACCGCGGCCGAGCACAGCCTCCCGTCGCGGCCGCGAGGTGGCCGCCGCGACGAGCCGGCTGCTCGCGAGTGGAAGTGAGCGGTGGGAAGGATAAGTAGGCCGCGAGAAGCAGCAATCGGGGCAGTTGAGGCCAGGCATGCGATACCGAAAGCGACCGCCGAGTAAGCCCTCCGCTGTACCTCCAACCCGACCGTACCCCGTTCCTGCCGTAACCACCGTTTCCGCCGAACACCCTCGTTCCCGTATCCGAGCCTGCACCGTGCAAACGGGCAGGAATCCCTCCCCCGAGGGGCGCAAGCCTGCGGGACTTTCATCCGAGCCGGCACCGTGCAAACGGGCCGGAATCCCTCCCCCGAGGGGCGCAAGCCTACGGGAACTTCATCCGAGCCGGCACCGTGCAAACGGGCCGGAATCCCTCCCCCGAGGGGCGCAAGCCTGCGGGAAACTCGTCCGAGCCGGCACCGTGCAAACGGGCCGGAATCCCTCCCCCGAGGGGCGCAAGCCCGCGGGACCATCCTACAAACCCCTGACCGATTCCCCGACGCCGAGGCGATACCGCGCCAAGGCGATACCGCGCCGAGGCGATACCGCGCCGAGGCGATACCGCGCCGAGGCGATACCGCGCCGCCGCGCTACCGATCCGCCGCGCTACCGATCCGCCGCGCTACCGATCCGTCGCGACAACACCGCAATCGAGCCACTGTAAATCGAGAACAGACGGACAATAAACGAATATTTTACCCGAAGACAACTCTACCAATTATTCCTCCTCGAGGCGCTACCGACCCCTGGCAGCCGGCTGAGTCGGCACTCCCTCCACACCGACGGATACCCGTCACACATGAAGGACAATTCACAGTAGTAAACGAAGATGGACAGTGGTCTGTCAACGGCAAAAAAAAGCTGACAATATTACTTCTCAAAATGAGTACATAGAGTAGAGATGTAACGCAGTCTATCATTTACCTTATATCTTAACGCGAAGGATATAAAAACATACTTAATAAATAATTACTTGGACTAATCTAAATTTTCATTTTGTGACTTGACCGGCAGCAGGCAAATCTGAGTTACAGGTCGTTTCAGTTCACCGTCGACGGTGCGTACGGTGACAATACGGACCCTTTTGTCCGGACCGGGATGCAACTGAGTGATGCGCGCGAGTCGCCATTTAGAAGGGCGGAGTAAAGAATTTTTCCAAATAATTAATTCATTTACACGCAGGTTAGCGCGATCCTGCTGCCACTTTCGACGTTGATGCAAGGTATGGAGATAATCACAGGACCACGAACGCCAGATTTGTTCCGTAACTTTTCTGACTTTTTGCCATCGGTCAAGTCTATTCGAATTAATATCTAGAGCGGATTCCTCCGGAACCGCGATAAGAGGCCGCCCGATAAGGAAATGACCAGGTGTCAGCGCCGATAGATCGGTAGGTTCGTCGGTAAGAGCGGAAATCGGACGAGAGTTCAAACAGGCCTCGACTTGACATAAGACGGTAGAAAACTCAGTTTGAGACAAGGTATGCGCTCCCACTGCTCGCTTTAGGTGATATTTGTCACTTTTTACTCCAGCCTCCCAGAGTCCACCAAAATGAGGAGCGGAAGGGGGGATGAATTTCCAGGTGATCCCGTCATTAGCCAGCAAATTCTTAAGCGAAGGATCAGAAAGGAGGGTTTGAAAGGTTTGTTTTAATTCATGATTGGCACCACGGAAATTCGTGCCGTTGTCAGAGTACAAGTTATTAGGAAGACGTCGGCGGCTAACGAATCGTCTAAAGGCAGCTAAAAAGGCGGCGGTGGTGGCATCCTCGACAAGTTCGAGGTGCACCGCTTTGGTGGCGAGGCATACGAACACAGCGAAGTAATATTTTCTCGTCTTCTGACCTCTACCAACAATTGGAAGTAGTGTGGGATCAGGACCCCCAGACCAAAAGTATGTAGGAGATCGGGAAGAACGGGAGGGTTCCGTGGGTGAGCGCGTTAGTCGATCGGCTACCACCAGTGAGGCCGTGGGTTCGATTCCCGCGGCGGTGGTGCTCTCATTTTTCTCGAGATCCTACAATTGGGGGCTCGTCCGGGATTGGGGGAACACCGATCGCCGCACGATGGCGCTGTGAGAAAAACTGCGAATTTGTGAGTTGTGTTACGAGTTGTTACGAGTTGACGAGAAATTACGAGTTGTGTTGGTGGCTCTGTGTATGGCCACAACACGAAAGAGAAACGATGAGACGACGCTGTGACGGACATTCGAGGGCGAATGTCGTCGCAGGATGGCCGAGTGTGGGATCAGGACCCCCAGACCAAAAGTATGTAGGAGATCGGGAAGAACGGGAGGGTTCCGTGGGTGAGCGCGTTAGTCGATCGGCTACCACCAGTGAGGCCGTGGGTTCGATTCTCGCGGCGGCGGTGCCCTCATTTTTCTCGAGATCCTACAGTAGGTTAATTGGACCGGCATAATGCCAGGCATTGGCCAGTATGTGAAAATGGAGCCGAGGGATTGACTCGAAAGTTTGGAAGGGCTCCCATCAGCGGCTGAGTAGCCGCTTGCGCCCTTTGCCGAACAGAGGGAATGCACCGATGTATGTGTGCGCGTACTAAGGATCTAGCCGATATTATCCAGTATTCTTGCCGAAGAACGCGAAGAGTTAACTGCACGCCTCCATGGAGAGTGCGCTTGTGCATATGATCGATTAAAAGTTCTGAAATTCGATGTTTCGGCAGTATGATAGGATGCTTTTCTTCATAGCTTAGAGCGGCATGCTCGAGCCGCCCGCCAAGCCGAATTAATGAAAGAGATAAGAGAACTGGACTTCGGAACCAGCGTATGACCCTCTAAAAACTTGATTTCGGCATGAAAATGTTTCCTTTGAACGTAGGAAACCCAACACAGAGAAGCTTTTCGTATCTCGACAGCAGATAAAGATAGTGAATGGTACGGCGAGCGAGTAGATGACACACGTAGTTTTCTACGAGCATTCTGGACGAAGCGGAGCATATAAGCAGTGACGCGACAAAGTCGAGTCCAGCTTGAGTATTGATATAGAAATTCCCATTCGGGGTCTGTCGACAGTAGGTGAACCTGAGTTTTACGAGATTCAGATGAGGCGGTCTCTCGTGAGTCTTGCTCTTCGCTATTTGAACGGAAGTGATCTGGCCAGAAAACTGATGGACGAGATAACCAATCCGGTCCAGACCACCACAGCTTATGAGTAGCGAATTCGGAGACGAGGATGCCTCGCGAGGCGCAATCAGCTGGGTTCTCTTGAGATCGTACATGTTGCCACTTTACCTGGGAGAGCCGAGACTGGATCTCGGATACGCGATTCGCGACGTATGTAATCCAAGTAGACGGATGTTGTCTAAGCCACGCTAAGACAACGCTGGAATCGGTCCATCCGTAAATGCGAGAAGGCGGAAGTTTTAAGGATGACGAGGTCCACTCCAGCAGTCGGGTTACTAGTACGGCAGCATTTAGCTCCAAGCGAGGAATGCTGATAGTTTTGAGCGGGGCTACTTTACTTTTAGCTGTCAACAAGGTAACTTGTATGTCAGAAAGGGAATGAAGAACTCTCAAATAAACGACGGCGGCGTAGGCACGATGTGACGCATCAGCAAAGCCGTGTAATTCGATCGCGATACTGTCACTTTGCACTCCGGTCCAGCGAGGAATCTTGACGGAGTTCAATTGAGACAGAATTTTGCAATACGCAGTCCATTTTTTACGAAATTCAGGGGGGTATCTTCATTCCAATCTTTCTTTAAGAGCCAAAGCTCTTGAAGCATTATCTTTGCGACAATAATCACGGGAGATGCCCATCCTAATGGATCGAATATTTTTGAAACGATCGATAGAATACTTCGTTTTGTACACTTTTCCGGCAGGCAACAGTCTACCCGAAAACGGAAAACGTCTTCGAAAGGAGTCCATACAATACCAAGGACCTTTAAGGATTCATCTTCGCTGAAAATACGATCGGATGAAGAAGGAACGTCTTCAAGTATTTCGGCCGCGTTAGCAGCCCATTTTCGAAGGTGAAAACCCCCGCGATGCAGGAGCGCGACAAGCTGCCGACGAATCTCGAGGAGAGTATGAGTATCGTCCGCGCCGAAAATAGCGTCATCTACATAAATCGAATCTTGCAGAACAGGCATGGCAGCGGGAAAGTGGTTTTCTTCGTCATGAGCTAATTGATCGAGTACCTTAAGGGCGAGGTATGGCGCAGGTGCGAGACCGTAGGTTACGGTAAGCAATCGAAATGAACAAACCGGCACCAGGCTGTTCGGTCGCCATAAAATTCTTTGATAATCGGAATCAGGGGGGTGGATTAGAATTTGTCTGAACATCTTGGCGATGTCAGCAGTGTATACGTAACGATATAGCCGCCAGCGTAGAATGATAGCAGCTAAATCGCGCTGTAGCTTCGGACCGACCATAAGGTAGTCGTTTAGAGATTTTCCAGAGTTGGTTTTGGCGGAAGCATTGAATACGACTCTGAGTTTGGTCGTACTGCTAGAAGGCCGCACGACAGGATGATGAGGAATATATATCGCAGAAGAGTTAGAGACTTGCTCTTCCGCTACTCGTTCCATGTGACCCATGGAGAGATACTCCGATAAGAAATTATGATACTCCGATTCGAGGATCGGTTGTTTGAGCAGTCGTTGCTCCAGTTTCGAGTAAAAACGAGATGCGATTGAGTGTGATCCGTCCAGATCGAATGGAGGTTGACTCTTGAACGGGAGTCGTATTATGTATCGTCCTTGAGAGGAGCGGCGATGGGTGTCACGAAAAAAGCGATCGCACTGTTCGTCTTCTTCGGAAGGAGGAAGCTTGGAGGGAACTTCTTCAATTTCCCAGAAACGACGTAACGTCTTGTCTAAATCTTCAAAGGATAAACAATCAACAATGGAAATAGATTCCTGACGAGAATCTTCGTGTTCGGCAGCCGACACAGCGTTTATGAGACCAGTAGATTCCTGACGAGAATCGTTAAACTCGCCAGCAGATACGAAATTTACAACAGAGGTGGATTCCTGACGGGAATCTTGATTTTTGATGGGACCGGAAAGGATCCATCCCAGGGAGGTGTGCTGGGCAGTGGGAGTACCGAGAGGACCTTGACGGAGATCGTTCAGCAAAAGAGCGCCGTATAAATCAGCACCGACTAAAACATGAATTGGATGGCAACTGGAAGGGTCTGGATCAGCTAGCTGGAGATTGCGTAAATGTAGCCAAGACTGCAAATTCACACGGGATCTAGAGCCAGCATAAGCAATGATACGCTGATAAACAAAGGCTGACAGCGGGAACGATACTTTAGAGTCGTGGCAGGATTCTAATTTCACGGATACGCGAGATTTAGCCACTCCGTTATACTGATCACCGAAACATTGAATTTGTAGTCTCGTCCGATATCTTTTCGTCCGCATTAACTGGCACACCGATTCGGTTATAAAACTGCAGGAAGCTTGTAACGGTACACGCCTCGTGCGGGAAGCGCTGCGAGGCGTGCGAGCCCTCCCCGGATTGGCTCAGCGGCCAGGGTTGTTTGGGGAGGGATGATAAGGTAACTAAATAAGAAACGCTAATTTAGAGTGAAAGAAACTAAAGTGTTTTATTTATTTAATTCGGTCGCCTGGGTTCCCGGACGGTCCGGCGACGGGTCCACGGTGGGAGCCTGTCTCTCCACCGGCCTGGTGATATAAGAACAAAAGAAAACAGAATCGTGAGCGTGGACGCCCGGTAATGAACAACTAAAATTAATGTAACTATTCCCTAACGACGCGAACTTAGCCTAATTGATACGCGGGGCATCGGTATCCCCGGACGCGAATCGAACGAACGCAATTATCCTTTGTTACGTGAACTTAACCTAATTTACTCGCGGAGCGTCGGTATCTCCGGTCTCGGTACGGTTCGCGGTGGTCCGGAGTGTCGCGGTGAGGAACCGGAGTTTTCCTCGGTACGGTACTCGGCGCGGTACGCGTGAAGCGCGGGGCGAGCCGTGCTCGCTGGCGTGGTGCTCTGTTCGGGCGCTCTCGGCGCGGTCCCGAACTCTCCCGACTCTCGCTGCGCGATCGTCTCGGCGAGGTGTTGTTACGGCCGCGACCCAGCGAGTCGTAGTGAATTGACGTGGGTTTCCTCCGTCGGCTGGGCGCGCGGGGCGCGGAGAGGAGAGTCCGCCGTCCCCGTGCAACCGCGGCTCGAGCACGTAGGCACAGACGTAAACCTAATGCCTACGACTCGAAACCGGCGAGGTCGCTCGTCTCCGGTAGTATACCGAGAGGCGAGCTCCACACGCTGCTGCGGTCGATCGGAGACTGAACGTCTGAAGCGCGACGCGGAATCCCGGAGGGGAGCGCGGGACGCGGGAACGGGTCCGAGTGGTGGGGATGACGGTCCGGAGTGTCGAAGCTACGGTGCTCTGAAAAGAGCAGGCCGTTGATCGACTGCCTCCCAGAACCTGATCGCGGTCTCGGTCTCGACGTATGGGACGTAAACCCACGTACGCTTCGGCCGATCCCAGCGCTTCGGCGTGTTCGCCCGACAGTATACCGAGGCTAGCACGATTCAGCGCGGCTGCGAGAGGATCTGGGCTCGGGTGTTCGCCCGAGAGCTGCTCCAGACCAACTCCGCTCTCGGATGGTTTCGTCGCGATCTTCATAGCCCGAACGCGGACCTCGTGTGCTCGTTCGCGAATCTTCGGCACACGCCGATTGGTCCGCGCCCGGGCTGGATTCGCGGATTGGCGCGCGGCTGGCCCGCGCCGGTGATTGGCGCGGGTTAAGGTACAACTCGACTCGCAACGAGACACATGCGTCTCGTTGCAAGCTCCTTGATCTAGTAAAGCGCGAAGTCGGAAGGCACGTCCTTCAGCAGTGCGGAGTACGACCCAAGCAGTAGCGAGCAACGTATTTGATACGAGTGGGTCCGCGGGAAGGGCCGTCTGCACTAATACTTGCGACGCAGTACAGGAATCGTCCGACGAGCTTACTTTATCAACGTGATTTTTAACTGGTGTCTCGTTAATAGCGTTAGTCGCCTTGCTTGGAGAACCGGCGGCGCGATGTAGGAGCGAATGGTGAGTTCGCTGGCACAGAAAGCATCTACCGGTATGTTTACAGTTGAGAGTGCTGTGACCTGAACGCAAACAATTAAAGCAAATTCTATTTTGTTTCACAAATGATACTCGTTGATCAATTGATTTGGATTTCAATCGGTCACATTTAAATAGAGGATGATTACCGGAGCACTCGATACATTTAATTATCGAAACATTGTGGACGCTCGAGCGGTTTCGCGGAACGTCGGACACAACTTTGGTTTTGCCAGAGACACCGTCGCTCGTGGCGATCGTATCGGTAAGACCGCGGATGCGAAGAGTCATGAACTCGTTAATTTCTCGGTACGTGGGGTAGGTTATAGAACAACCGCGTGCTAAGAGCCACTCGTCGCGAGTGCGTTTCGCAAATTTTTGTGCGATCAAGTAAACTAACAAATCGTCCCAAAAATCGACATTGCGATTAAGATTTCTCAACGCGGACACCACGGTATCTCGCAAGTGTTTGAGTTTCGACGCAGATTCGGTTTTCATAGGCGGCACGCTAACGAATTTGTGTATGTGTGAATTTATGAGCGCAGATTCATCATTGTATTCGTCTACGAGTATTTTCCAGGCAGCTTCGTAGTTTTCGTCGGACATGCTGATATTGTCAATTAAAAGCGCCGTGTCACCGGTTACATGGATCTTAAGGTAATATAACTTTTGAGTATTTGAGAGGGACGGGTTCGAGTTGACGCTAGATTCAAATAGACCACGGACATTTCCCCATTGATTAAAGTCACCAGAAAACTTCGGCAGGGAGAGACGCGGTAATTGCACAGGTACAAACCCGGCAGCAGCGGAAGAATTAGTATTCAAACTTATCTTCGAGTTTACACCGGCGATGTCCAGCTTGACGAGGGCCTCGCAGAGGGTGTCAGAACCGTCGAGATAAGCGGTCTCCGCGTCGAGAAAAACGTTGTCCTTGAAGTAGGGTATAATCTTCTGGTCCTCCGCTTTTGTAACCAGAAGCAGCCTCTGGTGGGTTTGGCGACACTCGGTCCACAGTTTTTCCAGTTGCTCCAGGCGACTTTTCACTTTGGCCAGCGTGATTTGAGGTTTTGCCATCTTTTTGAAGTTCACGATTACGCGCTTGATTGCGGCAATCGCAGTATCTTGCTGAATTAGCAAGCTTTCACTGTCGTTCATTTTGCTGGTAACGAACGAGTTATATGGACGAGTTCAAGCAGAAAAAACGAGCGAGGGTCAAGCCGTGCGCCTTTATTAGGAGAAGGCGATGGATTCACTCAGTCTTTAGAATTACCGATCAACACTTACACAGTTCGATTGAATTCGACACAGTGGCAGCGATTATCCGGCTCGAAGGACCAAAAATTTTGTTAACGACAGGATATCTGGACTGGCTCGCGGTACTGTGGTTGGGTGATTAATTTATATTGTTCTAGTGTGCGGATAACTGTGTTTTATTACAAGAGCCTGACGAGCTCTCTTTCTAACACAGGACCTTTCGAAACGGCGATTTGACTCTCACTGATCTTAATCCGGCGCGAGAAACGGCAGCTATTCGGCAGAGATCGGTTACAAATTCGATGTCGCCAATCAGAAGCTGCGACGACACTTAGCCAAAGACGCGGGGTCATGAACAAAAACCTGTCAACAGTCACGAGTGACTGAATCTCGGCACGGTTGGAGACAATACCGTCTCGAGCAACCGGCGAGCTATTAATAGCGATTTCAACGTTATTCTGCTTACGCAGACATGGTTTTAAACAAGTGTAATTGTCTGTGTCGCGAGAGAATGTGATAAGTGTACAATTAGAGAAATTGTTACCTAGTGATGCACGGTGTTGACGCACTGGCAATGCGGGGTCGGAGAGCGATTGTTGAAAGCCAAATAGAATATACACGAACTAACGGATTCTATAAGGTTACGTTTGATTCGAAAGGGACTTTTACCCGATCACACTAGAACTGACTCTTACGCGTGTAACGCGACGTGACTGCATGATTACTATACCGCGACCGAACCACTTCTCAATCTCAACTGAACCGAAGAGGATGAAAATGAATGGGTTTATATACCCTAAAAAATGAGAGGGAAATGTGTCTGTTTTATTCTACGGTCGCATACTCGTATTTGTCGTTTCGAGTGAGTTTAAGGTTTGTAGCTGGATCTTTTGTTTAAAGGGGTAAAACGAAGGGTTAGCCAGGATGTTTCCTATCAAAGACTATCTTGACAAAACATTCCAGAAGGGGATGTTTTGAAGATTTCTATATTAAGAAATCGTACGGTGCTGTTACTGAATCATGCTTCGTGCCAGCTGCGTCCAGCCGGAGTACAATCATTAAACAAGGGGCCTGTTGGGACGCTTTTCGTTCTCAGAAAAGAGATTAGAACTTCTAATCGAAATGAATGTGGAGAAACGTCTCCATGCGTAACACGTGTATAATGTTAGTTCTGCTCTTTTTCTATTGGCTGTTTTTAAAAATGTACGGGGTGATTAAAAGATTTCTAATTGGTGAGTGGGTGGTGCAGTTTGGTCGCGTCGGAATAAGGATGCGTTTTGATGAAACTGTGTTTAGATTATACAATGAATTGGGTGCGAAGGATATGGGAAAAACGACCTGGAAAACTAAATGTTTGTATATTGGCCTGTCAATGGTCTCGCTCACGGAGGTCTCGAAGTGGTGTCCGATGACACTCAATAATTTTGGCACAGTCGCATCGCGTCGAGTGTCTCGGCTATTGCAGCCGACCGTGTTTTTATCTCACATTTGGTCTACTTGAGACCGAACATATATTAAAAGCACTTAATTAAATGCACTAAATATAACTTAATTATACGTAGAATAAGTATATACCACACACAGAGATATAAATGCAACAAAACGAAAAAAATAGAATATAAGGTTTAAGTAATAGAAAAAATGTCTTCAAAAAAGTTAAAAAAAAATGAACGAGCCTCTATTAATGATGTTCTTTCAACTGAATGCCAATAGCAACTGACTGCCTCATACGAGATATAAACCTTTTCTGAATGTCGTGGCAAACAATGTTATACAAGGTACATATACTCTATGATCTAAACAGTTCGTTAGGAATGTTTAGAATCAGTTTCAGGTTCCACAAGCTTTCGACGATAGATATGTATAAATAGCAACAGGTAAATATGGCAATAGCAGTACAAAAAACTGTTATTGTTTATTATCTTCCTTAAATGAGATAATAAAAAAAATTATTTCTTAAAATGGCTATATAATTTAATTCAGGTATAAAGGTAAAATTATTGTAAAAATTTACATATTTAAAGAACATTTAATGTACTGTCTTACATGTACTGTAAGACGCATCGCGAAGTTTGAACAACAATAACTTGTAAAGTGGTTTGACGGGGTTTACGAGTTTTGCATAGTCATGTAGGGAAAGATATACTGAAAATGTTCCGATTTGTCCGGATACGGAACGTTTTGAAACATAGAAGATCTGTCTTTGTGAACGTAAACAATTTTACAAATGTACCCTTCTGTATTCAATATTATTTTTTAAATAGATTATTTACACTAATCATTATTAAATGATATCAATTTTCATCGCAAAAGTCTGCTCTTCAATTAAAACAAATCGAGAGAAAATATTAAGTGGGAGCGTCAGGATATCGCATTAAAGAGAAGCAATTTTTGTGACGAAAAATGCTGTTCTTAAAACGTCCAAGTTTAAATGTTTATTACAATTGTAGTATTTATTAACTTGTACTAATTTTTTCATTTTCAAGGTCCATGAGCATTTAAGAAATAATGTTCGTTGATTAGATATCGATACGAGAAAGTTCGTTTTTGGGCTAAATGTCACTTACTTTTCCACGCATACGGAAATCTAGAAGTCTTCCAAAATTGAAAGCTCACCCTATATATGTATCATCCTATATAGAGTGAGACCCTCTGATGAGTGAAAGCGCATAAGGTTTGTCTTCCTTTTGTGAGTATGTCTGCATTATTATGGAGAGAGTGCTGGATTACTTCTTTTGCACATGCGTCAATGATTAAGTGATTCTGCTTGAGAAATTCTTTGGCCATTAAGATTATTGAATCAGTGTGATAGTTTCCGTGCACCCTATCATAAGGGAACTCTCCATCTTCATTTTTCCACTGCATTCTTTCTATTTCGTATCCATTGATTTTCGTGGTTTTTCCTTGCTTTTTCAAGTTGAAATCATAAGCTCTCTTAATAGTTTCAGCTACTTTTGGTCCTTGAGCACCATAACGATGAGGGGGGTGGGGGTGTTTGTGTATAGGTACAGATTGTTTCCATATAGTATATGTTACGAGAACATCCCACATGGCATCGCCCAGTGAATGGCCAACGACGAACTCAGAGAGGTAAGACGGAATCTTGGTCTCCAGAGAGCCGTCGTTTTCGGCGATGATGGCCTTGGCGAAGAGGGTCCGAGGAGCGCGGACGGCGCCGCTAGATCCCAGATAATAGCCGCAGAACAGTCCGTACCTTGTGTACTCCTTCTTAAATTCGACATGCAGCAATGGCGCAACGATAGGCCAGAGAGGATTGAGCAGAGAGGCTAATTAGGGAATCATCCCCCGAAACGAACACGGACTCACCTATGATGCTGTGTTTAGAGTAGATCACGGCGATGTTGTAATCGGTATTATCGTCGTATGTGCCGGCTTCGCCGGTTAGGCGCATACAAGTGAGCGGTCCGAATTGACAGCTGATGTTAGTTTTAATGAAGCAATGCAGCCCAACCAAAGGGGGCGGGATGTTCAGACGCTGCATTTTGAGTCGTTCGAGCACGACCGCCTCTCCCTGTTGAGATTGGTCGAAAGAGGTGTAGTCGTTGGCCAGATGGGTGGCACCACGGCGCACAGTAGTGCCAAGGCGGCAAAAAATCCATTTTATAAATTTTCGATGTTTCTAAAAAAAAATTGTTTTTGTATAGCCTAATAGTGCGTACATGATGTGCCAAAATCAGATTTTTGAAAAAAAAATTTTTTACGGAGATATACGCATAGCAAATAGCCATTTCTTCGCTCCTGGGAATTCATCAGTTTTCAGTGCGATAGTTATGTAATTACTCCGCCTATAATTGAATACTTAGGGGTCTACAAATCATATGGGTTATTGAAAGTGGCTTCAACTATTAACTGGCAAAAAAAATTTTCCAAAAAAAGTTGTTTAACATTAAGTAATATGGACTAACCTGAAGCCTCTTTGCGTTACGCTCATTTTTTATTTATGGAGGAATACAAAAAATCCGTTGAATAGCTTCGATCTGGAACTAATCGTTTTGGCAAGTTATAATATTGATCTAGCTTTGTGCAAAATTTCATGAGATACTTCGAGATGCTTTCGCCGCAATTTAAGTTTAAGGCGGTGGCCGCGGCCGCAAGATTGTGTGCGTGCATCCCCTCCCTTGTTCCGCACACGTACGCCGCGGCTCAAGATTGTGTGCGTGCATCCCCTCCCTAGTTCCGCACACGTACACGAGATTTGCAAGGGTACGGGATTCCCACTTCCATTTGTTAATAATGCAAAGATAGTACTGTTCTGTAGTCAAAAGCGTTAGATAAAAGTTCAATCTAGGCGGCAAAGGTCCTCAGAAGTCCTACTTTTGCGTTCTTTAGCCGTAATTTGCATTATTCAGCAGCATGCTGCTTTTCGAGTGACATTATCGTAAATATCGAGAGATTTAGAGCTCGTATGGAGTTCGTAGAACCTTTCCCGCCTAGCGGGAACATATAGGATCTCAATGCAACGCCAATCACGTGGTATGCTTACGTATTAATCGAATAAATGCGGGAACCCAGAAAAATTGGATCATTGAGTATTTCATCAAAATATAGTTCCGGCATTTTTCGCTACGAGCGCTGTACTCTGTTCCCGATCTCTCTCATCGTCAGCAGTCACTGTATCGGTAAAACAGAGGCCTATAGGAGCATGCGCGGCGCGACAGCGTGGATGGCGTGTACGTGTGCCTACGCCGATCGCAAGGGTCCGGGATGCCTGGAAATATTTCCCAATAATGCAGAGACGGGACTTTTCCGTAGTAAAAAGAGCTAGATAAAAGTTCAATCTAGGCGGGAAAGTTCCTCAGCAGTCCTACTTTTCCATCATCGAGAAATGATTAGCAATATTCGGCTGCATGTTGTCCGCCAGAGAGGCCTGTAGGAGCATGAGCGTCTCGTGACGCCACGCTTGTTTCGAACGCCTCGCGAAATTCACATTTTGGCCTCTGAACCGAAATAACCAGAGAGTTATGAAATCATTTCAACGGAAAAATTGTGATTTCATTAGTTTCTTTTCCCATAAATCGATTTTTTCCAAAATCCTGAGGTGACAGACAAATTTTTTGATCGCATTTGAAGTCAGCGTGACAAAATCTACGACAAAAGATGTACAGAATGTCAAGAAAAATCTAACCGTGCATGGCATTGGATAAATCACAATTTTGTTTAAATATTCCAAGTTTATTTTCAAAGTTAAAACATGTTTGTATCATAGTCTCTCTATTTTTCCCTTCTTTTGCAATATTTTAACTTCTAAAAAAAAATCATACCTCTATCTCATTTCTATCGAAAGTTCTTTGATTTTGACAGAAACTTCGTCACTTTGTCAAATATAGTGTTACGAGTATCGATATGTTACGATATCGATATGTGGGATCAGGATCCCCAGACCAAAAGTATGTAGGAGATCGGGAAGAACGGGAGGGTTCCGTGGGTGAGCGCGTTAGTCGATCGGCTACCACCAGTGAGGCCGTGGGTTCGATTCCCGCGGCGGCGGTGCCCTCATTTTTCCCGAGATCCTATAATTGTGGGCACAGCCGGAATTGGGGGAACACCGATCGCCGCACGATGGCGCTGTGAGAAAAACTGCGAATTTGTGAGTTGTGTTACGAGTTGTTACGAGTTGACGAGAAATTACGAGTTGTGTTGGTGGCTCTGTGTATGGCCACAACACGAAAGAGAAACGATGAGACGACGCTGTGACGGACATTCGAGGGCGAATGTCGTGGCAGGATGGCCGAGTGTGTGGGATCAGGACCCCCAGACCAAAAGTATGTAGGAGATCGGGAAGAACGGGAGGGTTCCGTGGGTGAGCGCGTTAGTCGATCGGCTACCACCAGTGAGGCCGTGGGTTCGATTCCCGCGGCGGCGGTGCCCTCATTTTTCCCGAGATCCTACGGCGGTGCCCTCATTTTTCCCGAGATCCTACAGATGCAATGAACCGAAATGTCAATTTGAATGCATCTGGAATGTTTAAGGCCGTTGTACACTAGACCGCACCGCCGCCTGACCAGCACCGCACCGCCGCCGACGTTTTGACATTCTTCTATGTAATTTAAATGGGAGTGCGCACATACGATCCGGTGCTGTTCTGTTGCCGTTATATGTGCGCACTCCCATTTAAATTACATAGAAGAATGTCAAAACGTCGGCGGCGGTGCGGTGCTGGTCAGGCGGCGGTGCGGTCTAGTGTGCAACGGCCTTTACTCACCGGTCCCAGGCGCTGCCAGACTACTTTTCTTTGTGGCGCCGCTTCCACGCTGGCCGCCTGCAACGCCGCTTTCGCGGCCGCCTCCGCCTCCTTAGCCCTGGCCAAAGCCAGCCTGACTTCGACGACGGCCTTGGAGGCCACCGCCACCGCCGCCGCCGCCGTCTCAGGCTGTACCACGACCGCTTCTTCCGCTTGCTTTTCAATCTCCATGATGCACGTGCACTGTCTTTCGTGGTCACATTCAATCTCCCGGAAAACCCACGAACGATGTTTCCTCGATTTTCTTTTTTCCGTTCTTCCCACTCCTCACTCATTCTATCTCTCTCTCATACTATTCTCAATTATTTCTTCTAGATTCTTCCATACATACATACACAGGCGCACACACACACAATAAAAACAATTACACACACAGTGCAATGTTGCACTGTGAAATGTTCAGGTCTGTACGAGCCTTTAGCTGCCATATTTTGCGGTGGTGGGGGTGGATGCTGGCGAGAAATCTGCCAACATTGGTGTCGTCGTTCTTCAGTTTACTCATGACCAGTGTTTGAGATTGGCTGAATGTGTCGGCAGCGTTTCCGCGCCGACGCGGATCGGCGCCCCGCAATTGGCTGGATCGCGGAGAGAAGCGAGATCAGGAATCGATTATTAGATCGCTCTCTAATTGGCCCGCGCCGACGAGACGGGTTACGATCGATTATCATCGTTTCGCCGGCTCGCTCGCTCGTCCAGTTCGTTTCTAACGCTCTATCAAACTATCTCGCAATCGATCTTGATCTCGACCTCTTGCTCGCGTGAACGCTTCGCGTCTTTTTGACCGGTTTCGTGCTACAAGAGCTATCTACGGCTCCCGAAATAGACGGGAGATATCCACTTCAAGCTAACTGTTCAAACGTGTTTATTTGTGTTTACAAACTGTACAAAGTAATCGGTTATAGTTCGACGATCCTCACGGTGAAATAAAGTCGTTGTGTCAGTAAACCGCGGCTCTTTAGTGTTCGCCTTCCGATCCCAAACAACCAGGAACGCGTTAGTTCGTAGATTCGCGTTCGTTCCTGCGTCATAAGAATATCTACTATTGACCAATCGAATTGACCAATCGGTCGGTATTGGGAAAGTGTATTGTGAAAGTGTATTGTGAAAGTGTATTGTGAAAGTGTATTGTGAAAGAGTATTGTGAAAGTGTATTGTGTATTGAAAATGAAGCCAACCATTTCGTTGGTGGATACGGGACGAATGGAGAAGAAGCGTTCGGCCAAAGGAGCCACAGGAATCAAGAGACTTCGAACTTCTGCGAGACGCTATAGCAGAAGGAGAGCTCAGCTGAAGAGGTATACTTTAATTATAATTCAGTATAGTTCAATTACGTATTGTAACGTTGGGCCTTTTCGCCGCGTAGTGAGACGGGAACGGGGCCAACTCCGGGAATTTATGGGCACTGAGGCCGGGCCGTATACGGCCGCGAATACGCGGTCCTCCCGGTACTAACGTGTTCTCGAAGATTTTCTTAAGCCGAAAAAGAGCCTTCTGTTCGGGCGCCAGGCACCGGAAGGGTGCCACGCGAAACACGGAAGAAGTTCGCCCTCGGCCAAGGCTGAGGGCGAGAGTCGAACCTTCAAAAACCGCGAGAAGAACGAGAGGCGCGAAAGGGGTCGGGGGTTCGGACACGGAAATAGCGAAGACAGCCATCACGGCAGGGCGGATCGCGCAGATTGAAAAGATCGGAAAACGAAATGGGCTCTACTACATTTATTGGCGTCAAGGTGTTACAATTTCGCGGCCACGTGGCCGTACCCGAGAGCCCGCGCTCTTTATACAATTTTGGCGAAAGGGTGAAGTGTTCGCAGCGCGTGGTTGTCGATTGATAAAATAATCCGCGTGGGTGCGGTAAATCGGCACGGGAATTCATTCTCGCAGGAGCGAGAGTTTCGCGGCACGCTGGTGGTCGGCGCGATTACGGTAAGACTGTCGTGGCGCAGTTTCGCAGGAAAATTCGCGGTACGCTACGCGACGCACAGTGGACCTATAATACTCATAGGTTTCTCGGGTCGCTGATTATAAATCTGATGTCAAAATTACAATAAACAAAAATAACATTTTTTTAACATGTTCCCGCCGGCATGTACCATCACTGGTACATAGAGGGCTGTCCCATGGGACGGCTTGTACCATTGATGGTACATACACAATTGTGCCCATAATTATGAAAGTGGTCTAAGTCAATATTTAAAAAAAAATGAAAGTATTGATAATTTATTAATAAATGTTTCAAAACCTTCACAAAACGTAATATCCAAAATTTTTTAAAAATTGACTTAGACTACTTTCATAATTATGGGCACAATTGTCCCATTGGGCGGCATGTTTAGAGCCGTCAGATGCCGAGGACTACAAATAAGACCGCCGGCGGGAACGTGTTAAACAATAAAAAATGGTTGTACAGAAAATTCTATAAGTGGAACCATACAATGCTTATACAAATTTTATTATAACTTCTGTTGGATTATTAGCAATAATAATGCAACTGCCAAAAGAGCAAAAATAAATTACGTTGTCCATGAGAAACACTGTAGCTTTCTCTTCCTTAGAATAACAGACCAGATGTCATCGGGCCCATAGGCCTGGTATTTGTCGTACCCGAGGGCCAGGGCAATAAACGATGCAGGCCTGGGTTTTTCCCTTATTTCAAGTGGACGAAAGATTTCTCTTTCGCCCCTGCTTTTTCTTTTCTTCACTTCGAGTCCGTTAGCCGAACTGGTTACATCGTCCTTCCGCGCTGTTTAATAAAACAGTTATAGAAAGAATTCTCCAGTGAAGTCGATTATTTAAATACCCATTCCTAATAACTTCTAAATTTATCGAGAAAACATGCTTGTAAGTAGTACCATGTCTACCTCTGCGTCACAAAAATGGATCGCATTACGAAAGGGGCAGTTTTGAGCAGCTACTTTTTCAAAATAATGTTGAATAATAGTATCTACTACAAGACTCGACAAGAATCTCCGTGGAATATTGTGGAATATACAACTTCTAGTATACATTTGTAAAATCTGTGCACTAAATTTTATCATTCACTTCATACATTCCAAACATTAATTAATATAAATCCAATGTTATTATTATGTATAGCAGTTACTTCCAGGAACAGCATCCATCGTACACGCACAAAAAAATTCAATTTCCGTAAAATTGTAAGCTTGACACCTTTTTTTTCACGACGTAGTTCACTGCACGAAAACTGCGAGACGACTGTATGGGATATTTGTACTCACACCATTTAGCAGGTATAGGTAGTAGGCTTGCAGCCAAGCTCGCATATGCGAGCCGAGCTCGGGTCGAGTCGAGTCGGGAATTAATTAATTAATTATATTAATTTTACTTTTGCTGATTGTTGGACCGAAGGCCCAACGACTGCAGAAATTCACAGGCGAATTGGCTATAAAAGTCGGTACCCTTACTCCGCCGCGATAATTAGCACCGCGTCACGCTGCTACATGCGCCACCTTCTTTAGCTACTAATAAAACAATAAACGACACATAACCCAGTGGTATTGTTTAAAATACTATACACTTTTATACTAAATGCTTATATTTCGATGAAACAAGCCAGAATTCCTTCCTACGCACGCCAGGTGCAAGACTATCTTCCATTATGCATAATTATTGTTAAATGATAAAAAAAAAGAAAATCCTGAAACATGTATCCCCTATTTTGGATCAAAGATCACACACCCAAGTTTACATTAAAATGAACTAACAATAGATAAGAGAAACTGCAAGAAAAATCAAATTTTTAATATATTGTTTAAACAAAAAGCTTTTGTTAAAATTTTCTTGCGCGACTACATTTCCCATTGAAAAACACACAATTTAAAAAAAATTCAATTTTTTTTCGACCTCTGGTTTCCGAGATATCTCAAAAAATATGGTTTTGACCCCCAACTTTGAGGGCTGTTTTCACCCCTTCAAAGTGGATGACTGCCGATAAAAAAACACGTGTCAAATATTTTTCAAAGAACTATAAGCTCCCATAAGTTTCATCAAAATCGGATTTTCGCATCTGAATATGTTCCCTTGTAAGCTCGGCTCTCATTTTCGGGTACTCGCACAGCTCTAATAGGTAGTAAGATCTTTTTACCTTCGGCTTCTTATACAGTCATTACCTGAGTATCCAATACGGCAAGAGTCATACCCCTAACGTGAAATTCATTTTTTGCATTTTGGCCACGTTTTGGCGCTTTTGGCCCACTGTGCGTCGTTCTATTCGCGATAGCGTTGTTTTGGGCAGTCCGGTCCCTTCGCTCCGTTGCTCTGAGCGATAAAGTGGCAATGCAAAATTTACAACGTCACAGTATTCAAATCTCTGTAGATGTGGTGGAATAATAATCTCCTACACATTCAAAACAGTAGATTTTTTTCTATTATGTTTTCAGACTGCAGCGGTTGGCGGAGCTTGCGCAGGAGGAAACTTCACGTCCTCTCCTCGTACATGAAGATACAGGGGCAGCAGACAATGTAGTGCCGTCAACGATTGGATTAGCACAGTAAATGTTTTGCGACCCTCCCCACAGTATCACGGAACACGCTGAAGAAATGGAAGAGGATGAACAAATGCCAGAACATGAAGAAATGGCAGACGAAGCCGAAGAAAAACAACAAGGAGCCGAAGAACAAGTACAAGAGGCCGAGGACAGAATTGTGCGAGAAGTTCTACAGAAGAGACTTCGGGATGAAAAGAGAAGAATAGAAGAGGCGGAAAAAACCGGCGAAAATGGGAAGCTTGTCGTGGAAACAGAAACGACAGTCGAGGAAATATTGTGCCTCTCCGACGGTTTGAGCATCGTGGACATGCACCACGCGTTTCAGCAAATGAAGCTGATAGGCGAACATTCGGGAACATTCGAGTGTTCGACCAGACATTTGGAAATAAAAAATCTCAAGAGATTCGGTTTGAAGACCACACTGGTCATAGGATGCAAGATGTGCAATTACACAACCGAAGTCCATAGTCAGCCTGGAGATGCTGAGACCATGGACATCAACCGAAGCGCGGTCGCCGGAACAATGACAACCGGAGGCGGATACGGGAAAATGGAAGAATTTCTCGCAGCCATAAACGTTCCGTACATGTCGAAGAGGCAGTACCGCAAATATCACGATTCCATCGTCAACGGATTCGGCGCTGCTGCGGAAGAGGAGATGATGACAGCGGCTGAAGAGGAGAAGAGGCTAGCCATTGAAAGAGGCGACGTCATTGCAAAACATATTGGCGGAAAGAGATTACATTTCGGCCAAAGAGGATCGTACTTCGCACGATGTGCCGCTGTGGTACAATACAATACAGGCGAAGCATTGTCTCGCTTATGCAAAGCTATGGGAAAAGAGTCGCCACAAGTTTTGAAAAATATGGAAGAACGACGTAAAAAGAAAGTCTCAGAAAATGCCGAAAAGAAGAGGACCACGAAGAGCACGAAGAAGCAGTTCCGCGCAGTCCAAGATTCGGATTATGGACCAAACGCGCAGAAAGAAGACATGGACAAATGCATGTTTGATCTGCAGACAGAAAAGCATATGGAAATGCTAAACAATTGGCAGAAGGACCGAGGAAACATCGAGCAGGATACTATTGGACAGAGCGCAAACACAAATTGGATGACGTACAGTTCGAAGCTTTTGACTGCGTCCCACTTCCGCGCCGTGTGCCACCGGAAAAAAACCACGTTGTGTTCGAAGCTGGTGAAGACGTTGCTGTACCCACGCCTGTTAACCGTTCCCGCTCTAGAATATGGAAGGGAGAATGAAGATGTTGCTCGTGAAGAATTAGCGAGAGAAGAAAACATTCAATTTCGACGATGTGGCCTTTTCATCGATCCATCGATTCCCTATTTGGGAGCATCGCCAGACGGTGTGATAGATGACGACGGTATTGTGGAAATAAAATGCCCAGAAACCGCAGAGAATTTAACACCAGAAGAGGCAATAAGCACAGTGCCAGCTGTCAAGAAAATATTTACAGACAGTGCAGGTACTGCATTGAGTAAAACCCACGAGTACTTCTACCAAGTACAAGGGCAGCTACACGCAACTGGTAGAAATACTGCCCGTTTTGCCTGTGGACGAAAAAAGGAATCAAGACAATTAAAGTTGAGCGAGACGACGAATTTTGGCAACGTAACATGGAGCCAAAATTATCGCGTTTTTATATCGATTGTATGCTGCCGGAAATAGTCGACAGCAGACATACAAGAGGCATGCCCATTCGGGAACCTCAATATATTCTCGAAGCCAGAGAAAGTACAAACAATTAGAAAAGAGAAAAGAAAGTGAAATAAATAAAAGTATTATTCCACGTCGGGTTGCACCTACTGGTGCAACGCCACTGACTCGATCAGTTGGAAAAGGGAAATTGCTGTCCGACGTTGGCTGCACACATGCAGATAAGTGTGCAGGATCGCTGATGTATATCAGCGATTGAATATAATGAAAAATATAAAAAATATTCCGAGACAACAATGGATGGGGCATCAGCCACCAATGTAAGTACGGCAATGAAATTTTAGATTTTATATTCTCAAGAAGTATAAATACTAAATAATTTTTGTCAAATTTTGTTTATTTTCATGTTTCTCGAACCATGTGGGCTGTTTGTTCGTCGACACGATGATGGACGATACTGGCCGAGAGTTGTCCTACACCATGCAGATTCTAAGGCGAAAATGGACGGAGCATCACCAATGTAAGCAGAGCAATGCAATTTTACATTTTACATTATCGAGTAAATTCCAATTTTTTTCGCATTTTGTCTATTTTGTTTTTGTGTCACTTCTAGCAACGAATCATGTGGACTGAAGGAAGGAGACTGTCCTCAAACCTCCCTCACATCCGTAACAACAACAACAAAGAAAAGCAACAGCCAAGCGAGTACGACCAAGCTCTATCTTTACGTTGTCCACCACGAGGAGGACGCTCCTTCGCCACCCATCGACGCCGCACCGCGGAAGTAAAACATAATCCCAACTCACGCGCCCCAAATATGCGCCCCCTCCTCCACACACACACACACTTTGTAAAAAAACACGCTTTTCCCATATATTTGCCACTGTATTAGTTTCTGCTTATGAATAAATGCAACATTGAAAAAGAAAAATCGTTGAAACCTCAATATTTTTAAAACATTAAAAAAATGTAATTAAAATCACATGAATAAACCATATAAGAAATTGAAAAAATAAAGATGACGTACGTATGGAAAAAAAACTTTCCCACCGACGGGATTCGAACCCCAGTGTATCCGCTCCGTAGTCCGACGCCCTAACCGCTGTACCAACCGGCGATGTTGTAAACGTTACAAACATTCTTTCGAGTTGGGCATTATTTAGATAACGATTCGAATAAAAGATGTTTCGTATCTTTCCCTGCTTGGAAAGATTCGCGAGAAACTATGAAGAATGCAACTAAACTCGCGAGGAAAATTAAAGGACTGTGGAGGAGGGTGTATCTGGAATGGTATGAAAGTATGCTGAGTGAAAGTGGAGAAAGCGGACTGTATGAATGAATTGAATGGAAGGCAGATTTGCAATAAATTAACTGTATTTTCTCACTGTAAAGTTTCAGTGTGTCAGACAACGGTTGAAGAAATATAATAAATGAATGATAAGCAAACGATCTCGAAAGGCTATAGCCGGTTTTGGGGGTCAAATCTGCCCTGGAAGGGATTTTATTCCAATTTGCGCCATTCGATAGCCTACCAAAAAAGATACCTTTCAACCAAGTTTTAGCCCTATAGCTCATCTGTAAGGATAGTTATAGAGGAAAAACGAAAATCCAGTTTTTGGCCCATTTTCCCCATTTAATGACAATTTAAAATTCTGAAAAAAATCTGACACATTTCTGACACCAAACCGCATACTTTGAATCGTTTTCAGATTTTTCCGTTGCAAACTTTGGCTGTAAAAATCGAAAAACACGAAAAAAATCGAAAAAATGCAGATTTCATATGGAAATCGAAGAGACACTAGAACAGAATTAATTTAGCAATGAGATATTGTCCTAAGTATTATGCTCAATTTTTTTCAAATTCCTGCGATTGGTGCGTCATAGTAGGAAAAAATAAAAACCACTTTTTTCGGCGTTTTTTCCGTGAAAAACTAAGTTATAATTATCGTAAAAATATATTATGTAATATTAAACATCCCTAAGTTCAGAGAAACATCGTCCAGACTTTAAAAATTGCGTAATACAAAAAACGACAATTATACTACGCAGGATATATCCCAATATTTCGAAGGTATTTTCAACGGCGCCGGTTGGTGCAGTAGCTATGGTCTCCGACTGCGGAACCGCTGAAGACTTTTTGGACCAGGTTCCTATCCCGCCCCGGTCCAATTTTTTTTTTCTTTAATCAGATGTTTTTTCGATTTCTAACCGTATGATTGTTGTTACGCTGTTGTAAAAACATTTTTTAACTATGTTTAAACTATTTTTTAATAATTTTCCGGAAAAATATTTTTGGAGTACTTTCGGCCTTTAGTCATCTACGGACTTATCTACTTAACATTTTTTTACATGGAATAAGGGATTGATTATTTTTGTGACAGAAAATATATACATGAAGTATTATTAGGAATACTTATCTGTAATAATTATAGGTGGATTGGTGTGCAGTGGAATCATGTATGGCGTTTTCTGTCTTCGTCGCTATCTTCGTCAATTGTCGGTGTTATTTGGTCGTTATTGAAAATTCTGGTGAGCAACTCTGCTACCCGAACTATGTCTGTGTCGTATCGAGCATAAGATAAATAATAAATGATAGCAGCTACATGTGAGCAACATCCAATAGTGCGATTACCATTGGCACATTCACAATAATACCGTTTTATACCGGAATGACCAGTTGAGTTTGGTATATAATCTATGTAGCATTTGTACGTTTTGCGGTTGATATGTCGCGATTTTACTTCGAATTTTACAATATTATTATGTAACGGGTATATAGAAGGCCCGCGACTTCCCCGCCTAACACCGCGCCTCCCACCGCCCCACTCCCAGCGAGCGCGCCGAGACCGCGGCCGAGCACAGCCTCCCGTCGCGGCCGCGAGGTGGCCGCCGCGACGAGCCGGCTGCTCGCGAGTGGAAGTGAGCGGTGGGAAGAATAAGTAGGCCGCGAGAAGCAGAAATCGGGGCAGTTGAGGCCAGGCATGCGATACCGAAAGCGACCGCCGAGTAAGCCCTCCGCTGTACCTCCAACCCGACCGTACCCCGTTCCTGCCGTAACCACCGTTTCCTCCGAACACCCTCGTTCCCGTATCCGAGCCTGCACCGTGCAAACGGGCAGGAATCCCTCCCCCGAGGGGCGCAAGCCTGCGGGAAATTCATCCGAGCCGGCACCGTGCAAACGGGCCGGAATCCCTCCCCCGAGGGGCGCAAGCCTACGGGAACTTCATCCGAGCCGGCACCGTGCAAACGGGCCGGAATCCCTCCCCCGAGGGGCGCAAGCCTGCGGGAAACTCGTCCGAGCCGGCACCGTGCAAACGGGCCGGAATCCCTCCCCCGAGGGGCGCAAGCCCGCGGGACCGTCCTACAGACCACGCCGAGGCGATACCGCGCCGAGGCGATACCGCGCCGAGGCGATACCGCGCCGAGGCGATACCGCGCCGCCGCGCTACCGATCCGCCGCGCTACCGATCCGCCGCGCTACCGATCCGTCGCGACAACACCGCAATCGGGCCACTGTAAATCGAGAACAGACGGACAATAAACGAATATTTTACCCGAAGACAACTCTACCAATTATTCATCCTCGAGGCACTACCGACCCCTGGCAGCCGGCTGAGTCGGCACTCCCTCCACACCGACGGATACCCGTCACAAATGGCGCCCGAACAGTCGAGATAAGGAGGAACCTCGAGGAAGGACCAGGTAGAGGAAAAGGCAGATGAGCCAACCGACCGGGTGGATATATGCGCTGAGAAAAAACGAAGCGGTCTACGAAGCCAGCCAACGAGGATTAGCAACAACAGGCACGTTGGACGAATTAAGAAAGCGTATAGCCGGAAAAATAAAAATGAAGGAGGATCCACCGAGCAAAGAGGAACTACCGAGCGCGATGGAGCAGATCCGCCGGTGGGGCACTCACTTCGACGGGAAAAACGCAGAAGATTTCCTGGACCGACTGAGAGACCTAGAAAGGAGCTACAAGGTCACACCGGAACAAATCCTGGGGTGCCTCTCGGAAATATTCCGGGGACCTGCCCTACAATGGCTCCACAACGAACAGGAAAATTGGAGCACATGGAACGACTTCCAGAAGGCCTTCGAGGCACAATACCTCCCGCGAAACCGTCGAAGAGACCTCGAAGAGGCTATACGCGATCGCCTACAGAAACCAGGAGAACGGGCGAGAGACTACATAACGGAAATGCAAACGATGATGAGACGCCATGGAGGCTTCTCGACGGAAGAGAAGCTAGAGAGACTCTACGTCAATCTCCGGGTAGAGTACCAACGGTACTTCAGACAAACCGAGGTCCGAGACATGGCAGAACTCCTAAGCCATACGGACGAGTACGAAGAGCTCCTGGAACGAGAGAAACGCCGAAAGGCACCGGTAGAAAACCAGAACCAGATATACCAGGGCCCACGCATAAATAGCCTAACCGCCTACAACAGGGAAACCTGCTGTTGGAGATGCGGGCAACGAGGCCACCACCGGCAAGAATGCCAACGTGCGCCACGGCTCTTCTGCTCATATTGCGGAACCGAAGGACGAACCACCGCCCAATGCACATGCAATCCCGTGGCGGGAAACGCCAACTGGATCGGCGGAAGAGGCACCGACCGATCGAACACCCGGCCAACGCCTCCGAGGGGACACACCCCGATAACCGGCTCTTCATCAGGCTGGAAACCTACGGACGGCGGTTCCCGGCGCTAGTGGACACAGGGGCCACACGCACCTACATTCGGCAGGATGTAGCCGACTGGTGCCAAAAGCAAGGAGCCCAAGTCAAACGAGGGAACCCATCAGTCCGGGTCGCCGACGGTTCATCCGCGAGGCTACAAGGAGAAATGGAGATACCGGCAATAATCTGCGAGAAAGAAATCCAACTAGCCTGCGCGATCCTGCCGACACTCTCACAGGCAGTCATTCTGGGGGTAGATGCACTCCACACGCTAGGAGTTACAATCACCCTCGGGCCACACCGCTGGACCTTCGAACCGTGGGAGGAAAATGATACGCTGGAGGACAAACAGGGCCTCACAGAATGCACAGAGGAGGAGGAGGACCGACTCCTAGAACTCCTAGACGAGGAGCTACCACGGTTCGAGAGAATAACGGGCACAACACACCTCATCGAACACCACATACGCACAGGCAACGCCGAACCGGTGAAACAACGATACACACCACGAAACCCAGCGACCCAGGCAATCATCAACGAGGAAGTAGACCGAATGCTCCAAGAGGGGATTATCGAGCCATCGGCCAGCCCCTGGAGCTCACCCATCGTCATCGTCCGTAAAGCTAACGGAAAACCCCGCTTCTGCATCGACTTCCGACGGGTAAACAACGTAACGGAGAAAGATGCATACCCTCTACCGCAAGTCCAGGCGACACTAGAAAAACTCAGGGGGGCAAAATACCTGTCGACTATCGATTTAGCAAACGGATACTGGCAGGTACCACTGGCAAAACAGAGCAGACCGGTCACCGCATTCACCGTTCCCGGACGCGGGCTGTTCCAATTTAAAGTAATGCCATTCGGGCTACACTCAGCGCCAGCAACATTCCAACGGCTACTGGACACAGTAATCGGCCCGCAACTCGAGCCTCGGGCGTTTGCATACCTCGATGACATCATAGTACTCGGGGCTACATTCGAGGAACACCTGGCAAACCTACGAGAGGTACTGCAACGCCTACAGCAAGCAAACCTGCGAGTAAACGCAGAGAAATGCCGGTTTTGCCGCACTGAGCTCCGCTACCTCGGACACCTGGTCACACGAGAAGGGGTCAGAACCGATCCGGACAAGGTGGAAGCTATCCGAAGCGTACCAGCCCCGACAAACATCAAGGGGCTACGGAGATTCCTGGGGATGGTCTCCTGGTACCGACGATTCGTGCCACGCTTCGCAGACACGGCCGAACCACTACACCGTTTACTGCAGAAGCGTCAGAAATGGCACTGGGGAGAAACCGAGAACCAGGCGTTCGAAACCTTGAGAACGCAACTAGCCACCGCACCGGTCCTAGCCTGTCCGGACTTCAATCAACCGTTCTGCCTACAAACCGACGCAAGCCAGAACGGCCTAGGAGTAGTCCTCACCCAAGAGATCAACAAAGAGGAACGGGTGATCGCGTATGCAAGCAGGACACTAAATAAGGCCGAAAGAAACTACTCGGTCACCGAACAGGAGTGTCTTGCCGTAGTATGGGGCATACGAAAAATGAGACCATACCTGGAGGGGTACAAATTCACGGTCATCACCGATCACCAGGCACTCAAATGGCTGCAGCAGATGGATAACCCATCAGGAAGACTAGCCCGCTGGGGCCTTGAACTGCAGCAATACGACTTCGACATCCGTTACCGCAAGGGAGAACAAAACTTGGTGGCCGATGCCCTCTCCCGCCAACCAGAAGTGGCGAGCACACTCGAACCACCCAAACTACCGTGGTACGAAAGGGTAAAAGCCACCGTAAGGGAAGATCCCAAGAAACTCCCAGAATATAGAATACACCAGGAAAATCTGTACCGCCACATACCGGACAATGCGGGACTAAGCACCGAATGGGAGTGGAAGCGCTGCATCCCGGCAGCCGAAAGGAACGGAATACTAAAGAAAATGCATGACGACCCCAAGGCAGGACACCTCGGAAGGGCAAAAACCCTGGCCAGACTCGGCCAGCGATACTTCTGGCCGGGGATGAGACGCGACGCAGCAGCATACGTCCGTCGCTGCCTCAGCTGCCTAAAATACAAGGCACTGCAACAGGCACCAGCCGGGGAAATGTTCTCCACCCCGGCAATAGCCCCGGGGGATGTTATAACAGCTGACCTGGTAGGCCCGCTCCCCCGAACCAGCCAAGGATACAGCACGATCATCATACTGCAGGATAAATTCTCAAAATGGACCGAAGCAAGACCACTCCGACAGGCAACCGCCCCAGCAGTCACCAGAGCACTCGAGGAACTCATATTCCTCAGACATGGATGCCCCCGGGTAGTCATAACGGACAACGGACGGCAATTCGAGAGCCATGAGTTCCGTAAACTCCTCCAACAATATGGAGTGGAACATAAGAAAACGCCGCCGTATACACCACAGTGTAACCCGGTAGAGCGGACAAACCGGGTAGTAAAAACAATAATAGCCCAAAGCACAGACGGCAATCACCGAGCCTGGGATCGCAGCCTAGCAACCGCAGTGTTCGCATACAACACGGCCCGACACGAAGCAACCGGATTAACACCAGCGTACCTAACGTACGGCCGGGAATTACCGATCGAGGGAACAGACCGCCCTCCCGCCGAAACGTATCGGGAAAACACCACCGACAAAGACCTTCAAACACGAGTCGACACCATAGAACGATTACGCGAAGGTATAAAAATGGCACGAACTGCGCAGGCGCAGGCGACCGAAACACAACGTAAAAACTACAACCGGCACCGACGGAAATGGGCGCCACAAATCGGCGACGCAGTAATGCGACGAGAACACCCTCTGTCGGCAGCAGCAGACGGCTTCTGCGCGAAACTCGCGCCAAAATTCTCCGGCCCGTATCGCGTCCGCGCAATCCTCGGCCCAACGGTAGTCGTAGTCCAAGCCGGTAGAGGGACACGCCACCGAGCCCACATCCAGGATCTTAAACCATGCGACCTGGAGAGGGATTTCCGGGAGGAAATATTAAGTCGCGGAGAAGCAAGCGGAGCAGTCAGTCTGCATCGAGATGCCGAAGCAAAAGGACAAGCCGACAGCAGCGTGCAGGGAGGGAGCAGTCCAACTGCGAAGAGAAGAGAGCAGCCGGCCAACGGAAGCCCGAATCCGGCAAAGGCTGAGAGACGGGACGGTAAGATGGCCGAACCCGTCAAACCGACGGACACCAGCGGCAGGGCCACCGGTACGGCGAGGACCACCGCCGCGGATGAGGCCACCGCCAAGAACGCCGGGCGAGGTAATGGCCATGGCAGAACGAACGGTCCCGGGACGCCAGACAACCAGTGCCGCCGAGGCGGCCCCAGGGACCAGCCAACCCGGGCCGAAAGGGACAACCGGGACAGCGACCGGAGGGCCACCACCAGCGGTGGGCCAAACAGTAAGCCCCACCGGCCACCACGTGGGGACAACTCCGACGACGTCCACCGACACGGACGACACCCTCCGGGAGCTGGAGGAACTCCTGGCCCAATACACAGTTACGACACCTCCAGCCATACCCACACCAGCGCCGCCAACCGGGCCAGGCACGCAGGCAGCCAGGCCACCAGCCGGACAGCAGCCAAGGGCGACGGTCCAGCAGCCCGCACTAGGAGTGCAACCACCGGGAGACGGCCAACGAGAGGGACGACGCTTACCGGCCTCGGTGATGGAGGACGCAGGGAGGCCAAACAGCTTCAACCTCCGCCTGGACCAGCTACCGCCGGGGGAACGCCACCGCCTACCAATCCCAGGAGGGTGGGTCTACCTCCGACTATCCCGCGGAGGAATATTAAATATGACGTTCAAATGGACGTCAGGCCAACCACCCGGACCATAAAACGCCCGAACCGTAGAGTATAAGTTACCGATAGTTATAAGTTGTAGAGTGTAGGTTGTACATAGCGATAGGTATAAGTTGTAGAGTGTAGGTTGTACATAGCGATAGGTATAAGTTGTAGAGTGTAGGTTGTACATAGCGATAGGTATAAGTTGTAGAGTGTAGGTTGCACAGAGCGATAATTATAAGTTGTACGTACCCGTAGAGATAAGTTGCACAGTTAGAATATAAGCAGGTAGGATATAAGCCGTTAGTACATAAGCCGATAACCGTTAGCGAGTAAGCCGTTAGTAGATAAGCCGATAACCGTTAGCGAGTAAGCCGTTAGTAGATAAGCCGATAACCGTTAGCGAGTAAGCCGTTAGTAGATAAGCCGATAACCGTTACCTTGGAAACCGAAAAAAAAAAAAAAATGTAAATAGTACCGGCGAGGAAGTCTCGCGCCCCGAAGTAGGAGGGGGATGTAACGGGTATATAGAAGGCCCGCGACTTCCCCGCCTAACACCGCGCCTCCCACCGCCCCACTCCCAGCGAGCGCGCCGAGACCGCGGCCGAGCACAGCCTCCCGTCGCGGCCGCGAGGTGGCCGCCGCGACGAGCCGGCTGCTCGCGAGTGGAAGTGAGCGGTGGGAAGAATAAGTAGGCCGCGAGAAGCAGAAATCGGGGCAGTTGAGGCCAGGCATGCGATACCGAAAGCGACCGCCGAGTAAGCCCTCCGCTGTACCTCCAACCCGACCGTACCCCGTTCCTGCCGTAACCACCGTTTCCTCCGAACACCCTCGTTCCCGTATCCGAGCCTGCACCGTGCAAACGGGCAGGAATCCCTCCCCCGAGGGGCGCAAGCCTGCGGGAAATTCATCCGAGCCGGCACCGTGCAAACGGGCCGGAATCCCTCCCCCGAGGGGCGCAAGCCTACGGGAACTTCATCCGAGCCGGCACCGTGCAAACGGGCCGGAATCCCTCCCCCGAGGGGCGCAAGCCTGCGGGAAACTCGTCCGAGCCGGCACCGTGCAAACGGGCCGGAATCCCTCCCCCGAGGGGCGCAAGCCCGCGGGACCGTCCTACAGACCCCTGACCGATTCCCCGACGCCGAGGCGATACCGCGCCGAGGCGATACCGCGCCGCCGCGCTACCGATCCGCCGCGCTACCGATCCGTCGCGACAACACCGCAATCGGGCCACTGTAAATCGAGAACAGACGGACAATAAACGAATATTTTACCCGAAGACAACTCTACCAATTATTCATCCTCGAGGCACTACCGACCCCTGGCAGCCGGCTGAGTCGGCACTCCCTCCACACCGACGGATACCCGTCACAATTATTTTCTATTAAATAACGGACATTAATTTTATGATCGTGTTCATCCATTATCTCGGCCAAATACGAAACAGCTTGAGATAATTGGTATGATCCCGTGAAAAGTATCTTCAAATCGTCTTCTGTCATTTCAGGAAAATCAAAAATATCAGTGGAAGATATGTTTTTAAACGGCGTTTTTCTGCGACAGCTGCCCGTTGCTTGTAAAAGATATAATAAAAAACAGCAAAGACTATTGGAACACCTCAATAAAGCAATGTCCACGGCTCAATTGTTTCAGTTAAATGCCCAAAGTCCTGAATCGAAAATGTCCTTCATCAGGAATTTTTCCAGACAACAATGGTTATAGTTGTCCGAAGCATAAACCTCGTTTTCATAATATCCCTAATAATATTTTTACTTGACAGAAACAGATACAACAATACCTCCCGATCCCAATATAACACTAGATTTATTATTAACAATAAGTAATGTACCGACTAAAGATAAAAGATTTAATAGACAAGTCGATGCACTTATTCCATGTAAAAAAATGTTAAGTAGATAAGTCCGTAGATGACTAAAGGCCGAAAGTACTCCAAAAATATTAGTCCGGAAAATTATTAAAAAATAGTTTAAACATAGTTAAAAAATGTTTTTACAACAGCGTAACAACAATCATACGGTTAGAAATCGAAAAAACATCTGATTAAGGAAAAAAAAATTGGACCGGGGCGGGATTGGAACCTGGTCCAAAAAGTCTTCAGCGGTTCCGCAGTCGGAGACCATAGCTACTGCACCAACCGGCGCCGTTGAAAATACCTTCGAAATATTGGGATATATCCTGCGTAGTATAATTGTCGTTTTTTGTATTACGCAATTTTTAAAGTCTGGACGATGTTTCTCTGAACTTAGGGATGTTTAATATTACATAATATATTTTTACGATAATTATAACTTAGTTTTTCACGGAAAAAACGCCGAAAAAAGTGGTTTTTATTTTTTCCTACTATGACGCACCAATCGCAGGAATTTGAAAAAAATTGAGCATAATACTTAGGACAATATCTCATTGCTAAATTAATTCTGTTCTAGTGTCTCTTCGATTTCCATATGAAATCTGCATTTTTTCGATTTTTTTCGTGTTTTTCGATTTTTACAGCCAAAGTTTGCAACGGAAAAATCTGAAAACGATTCAAAGTATGCGGTTTGGTGTCAGAAATGTGTCAGATTTTTTTCAGAATTTTAAATTGTCATTAAATGGGGAAAATGGGCAAAAAACTGGATTTTCGTTTTTCCTCTATAACTACCCTTACAGATGAGCTATAGGGCTAAAACTTGGTTGAAAGGTATCTTTTTTGGTAGGCTATCGAATGGCGCAAATTGGAATAAAATCCCTTCCAGGGCAGATTTGACCCCCAAAACCGGCTATAGCCTTTGTCTCTTGTTACGTAACGCACAGCTGACTGGGGTCTTCAGAAAGAGAAAGAGTAACGGTTCTCTCTCGGTTTTATTACCTCGATCCTTCGGGAAGTTCGTCACGCACAGATGTTTCCGGTTTTGCTTCGAGAACATTCCAGAAGGATCGAGCCTGTTTTCCGCGAATCACGCTTGAGGGTTTTCGCCCGCGCGAGCCTCGACAACAGACGCTGTTTGTCAGTGTTCTAGCGCGTGTCGCGGGAGTATCGAATAAATAATTTTATTCGACGAGAATTTATCCGACGAATAAAGCTACTTTTTTTTATTGGAAGCGGATTTATTCGAACTTCGAATAATTTTTTCATTTTTTATCTGTATCTTTTATTTGAAGGCTTCGAATAAATCTTCGAATAACTCGGCGAGCGCCGAGATTCAACGACCCGGCGACTGCCAAACGGCATACAATGTAAGCGGATGGAGAATCGCGCACGAATGAAAGTTTATATTTTTAGATTTTTCAATATATCCTCATAAAATTGTGACGAGCGAATGGAGGGGATTTTCCTGATGAAAATGAGGTCAAATTCGAGAGTAATCGAACAAGTTTCACTGATACGTAATGTTACGATAAAAATTACAAAGACAGTCCAAATGATGTCGTGTTTGGACTCATTTTGATCGAGATAAGCTCTACAACTCATTCGTATTAACAATATTGTTCTGATGAAAAACATAAAAGCATAAATTGCCAATAATGCACCATTCTCCATCCGCTTACATTGTATGCCGTTTGGCAGTCGCTGGGTCTTCGACGTTCGGCGCTCGTCGGTCCTCGTCGGGCGTCGTCGCCGTTCATTCGTCGAGCTGGCAAAATACTAAATACAGTCCAATTTGTACCGCGTTTAGTGTCATTTTAATCAGAAGAATGCCACGAATTAGTTGGCGCAAGTCCCATAAAAAAATAATGAAAAATAAAGAAGTTTTGCAATTGGATTGGTAGTTGTTTCACACCGATATCTCGCGACTCTACGAGCTCGGAACTTCAAAGACCAGCGACCTACTAACAGCCTACAATGCAGATGGAGAACCGTGCATTATTGGCAATTTACGCTTTTATAGCCGTACGCGCCCCGAACAAGACCGACGGATGCCGAGATTCGTCGGTACCCGCGAGCGCCCCCCCCCCGCAACCCCCGCACCACCGAACCGATCTTGGCGGGAACCGGAACCCGCCATGATGCGATACCGTCGCGCCGGGTGCGTGACGACACCGGAAAAGCCGGCCGCGAACCGCACCGCACCGCACCCCCTCGCCTAGCAAGACGAGAGAGACGAGCCGGAAAACGCTCTCTTTGGCTTTCCGCCGCGTTCGCGTACAGACGTGCTTTTCCCGATACGATCACTAGCCGCCTATACCGACCGCCCGATCACGACCGGAACCGTCTCCGCCACGCCGAGAAGCCGCCCGATAAACCCGACCCGCGAGAGTATATTTTACCCGCGGAATTGTAACCGCGAGTGGTGCCGAAATATCCGCGCGACCCGCAACCCGCGAACCCCGAACACGCCGCTGCGTGCTGGAACACCTGGAGCGCCGACCCGAACGCCGAGCGATCGAGGACCGGAACCAGGGTAAGTAACCTTCTTTTCCGTTAACCCAGACACCTCCGCCTCCGCCCTACACCCTCGGGGAGCGAACCACCCGCGACCGGCGGAACGCCGGTCGTCCTGGGGCACGGGCTCTCCGTCCACCGAGGTTGCCCTGGTCCGGATACGCCGCTGCGTACGGCCATGACCCCGCCGTGATACGACCCGCGCGCGAGTCTCGAATCGCGACCGCCGAAAACCGAGACGCGAAGCCGGGACAGTGACGAACACTTGAATGACTCGTGCCGTTAATCACCCGTGCCCGACCGCCCGTACCCCGCCGTAACCCTCGCGTTATCCCGCCGCGAACCTTGGCACGGCGAGCCAAATCCGGCCGCGAGGAACCGTTGACGAGATCCGCCGGGAAACGGACTCGTTACAATGTTTTTCATCAGAACAATATTGTTAATACGAATGAGTTGTAGAGCTTATCCCGATCAAAATGAGTCCAAACACGACATCATTTGGAATTGTAATTTTTATCGCAACATTACGTATCAGTGAAACTTGTTCGATTACACTCGAATTTGACCTCATTTTCACCAGGAAAATCAATTGTGACTTGTTTTTTTTTCTTTTTCCTTTTTTTCAGTTTTCAGTAGAGAAACGAAAATTGAGAGAGAAAGCTAGCGACTAGACATGGTTGCCACATATCATCCTTCGCCTCACTGTAGCCGTGTCATCAAACCCGTAAATGTACAAGCGTTTCGTGAAATTGATTTCAGGACTGTTCGCGACGTACTTTCGCGTTCGTTGCCCGCCAACTTAATATTGGGCAACTATTTCAACGGAGACGGAAGACTTTGGATTAGAATCGAAAGGAATCGCGTTTCGTCTCGAACCTGTCGGAGGACTCGTTAGTAAGGCTATTCCGACAGGTCCTGCCTTAGACGCGCGCGGATCTGTGTGTGATCCGTATTATATTCGCCTTGCCGATTGTGATTGCAAGGCGATTCGACGCTCGGTATGATTGACTGATTAGTGTCACGGGTTCGAAGATCGTGAATGAACTATATGCAAAAGCTCGACTTCCAGACTCAACGCGAAGATGTAACGTTCGGTTGAGACCTGGTTAGTGTTGCTAGTCCAAAGATCTTGTATGAACTGTTTTTGAAGCTCGACGACTTTCAGAATCAACTCGAGGTCATAGGCTCCTCGTGGTTGAGAAGTTGGCCTTAGGTGTAGGTATATGTCGCTCGTTGCGATGAGAGAGGAAGCTCTCCGGATTGGTTCGTGAAAACTTGCATTTTCCAATCAGCATGCCCTTAATTGTTCAAACTCCATTCCACAGGCTCTGGCGGAGGCCTGGTTGGAAGGAAGAGTGGGGCGATACATGACTTGAGAAAACGAAGCGTTTCGGTAATTCGACGCTGTCGAAAGGTCGATTGTCATAGACCCTTGAACTGTGTCATGAATTTATGGCCTGACCGTACTTAGTGGCCGCGAGCGAAGGATATACATCCTTGGGCCGTATCTAAAGAACGCGGAGGTTCTTCAGACCCATGTCTTGTGAATACAAACATCGTTAGGTCGGTCCGATGGTAAACAGCTTCGAGATTATGAGAGGCCAAAGTTGCTATTTGGTTACGTCTTTAAATCACGAATGTTTTGAAAGGAAAAAGATACGAACAAGGACCCTGTTACGTATGGAGATGTTTTTCCACGATTAGACGTTCTAATCTCTTTTCTGAGAACGAAAAAGCGTCCCAACAGGCCCCTTGTTTAATGATTGTACTCCGGCTGAACGCAGCTGACACGAAGCATGATTCAGTAACAGCACCGTACGATTTCTTAATATGGAAATCTTCAAAACATCCCCTTCTGGAATGTTTTTGTCAAGATAGTCTTTGATAGGAAACATCTTGGCTAACCCTTCGTTTTATCCCTTTAAACAAAAGATCCAGCTGCAAACCTTAAACTCACTAGAAACGACAAATACGAGTATGCGACCGTAGAATAAAACAGACACACTTCCCTCTCATTTTTAGGGTATATAAACCCATCCATTTTCATCCTCTTCGGTTAGTCGAGAAACGGTTCAGAAGTGATTAGGTCGCGGTATAGCAATCGTGCAGTCTCGTCGCGTTACACGCGTAAGAGTCAGTTCTAGTGAGATCGGGTAAAAGTCCCTTTCTATTTGGCTTTCAACAATCGCTCTCCGACCCCGCATTGCCAGTGCGTCAACACCGTGCATCACTAGGTAACAATTTCTCCAATTGTATACTTACTAAATTCATTCGCGACACAGACAATTACACTTGTAACTATTCCAATTCAGAATAAATTGTCTTGTTTGTTAACTCGCGTAATCTACAACCCTTAATTATTGCCTAATATCCTAATCTAATAATTGAACGTTGCCACACGATACAATCTTAACGCTCGGATTGTATCAGTTAAGATATACAGGGTCATCCGTTTTTAAACGGCCAAACGTCAACCAGCTATAGAGGACCCCAAATGAAACAACTTTCACCCCTAACACTTTTTTTGATTCGGTCTTGATTTTTAGATAATTGCAAAAACCCGTCATTTTTTGCGTTCATGCTAAGGTGGAGAGACAAAAAAAAAGGAACTACCTCGTGTGAATGCTGTAGGAAAACTATATACAGAGAAAGGTGGATAACAAAAGAAGAAGCTCTACGTGAAGTGAGGCGCGCTTGCCCCACTCTCTCGCACGTTGCGCGCACACGCACTCCAGCGCCACACAATATAAATGTACTATTTCTAAGACGCCTCCTTACATTTATATTGCACGATTTACTTAATATTCATTAACATTCTAAACTTTTCAAATTTTTCTTTACATAGCGTTTTCGTGAATATATCGGCAATGTTATCTTAAGAGTTCACTTTAATTACTTCAATTAAGTTTTCCACTACACTCTCATGAACATAATGATAGTGGATTTCTATATGTTTTGAATTCTTTGTAAAATTTCCAAAGTTAGCTATATTTATCGCGCCTAAATTATCTTCATAAATTTTTATTGGTTCAATTAAATTGATCTCAAATATTTTTAATAATTCTCTTATGTACTTTAGTTCACTTACTACTTCTGAAAGCGCTATGTATTCGGCATACGTTGAAGCCTTAGTTACACATTTTTGTTTTCGCGATTTCCAGTCAATTACATTTCCATATAGACTAATTACATATCCTGATGTAGATTTTCGATCCATATGATCGCCTGCCCAATCGGCATCGAGAGGCCTTCAGTTGCGCACAATACGATTGCGCACGTACACATTGCGCACATATCTTTTGGACACAGTATGATTGGACACAAGAAGAATTGGTCACGGTTCAATTGCGCACACGAAGAATCGGACACATCTCAATTGCGCATAAATAGAATTGGAAACATATTTATTGCGTACAGATAAAACTGGACACAAGCGAATTGCGAACAAATAACCCTAACAACTAACCCTAACCCTAACCCTAACATTTACTACAGACTCTAAAAACCATTCATTTTAACACTTCAAATATTAATTAGTTTCGGTTAATTTTACAGATTCATCACAGGAAATCCTAAACATGGATTTGACACTTTACATCAAGCGCACATAATCCGAAATTAATCACGACATGGCCGCATTTCCTTCACTGTCTAATATTAGTGTGCGCATTTCTATTTGTTCGCGATTCGCTTGTGTCCAGTTTCATCTGTGCGCAATAAATATGTTTCCAATTCTATTTGTGCGCAATTGAGATGTGTCCGATTTTTCGTGTGCGCAATTGAAACGTTTCCGATTCTTCTTGTGTCCAATCATACTGTGTCCAAAAGATATGTGCGCAATGTGTACGTGCGCAATCGTATTGTGCGCAACTGAGCGCCTCCCATCGGCATCTACATAGCAATTTATAATTTCAGCATTTTCATTCCTTTGATACCATAAACTTAAGTTTTTTGTTAAATACAAATACTTCAATATACGCAGAGCATACTTAAAATGTGTTTCGTTGTAACAATTCTGATACCTACTCAAGTAATTTACACTGTGACTCACATCAGGTCTTGTACTAGAACTTATATATAATAACGCACCAATTAAGTTTCTATATTTTATGTTAGATGCGCATCCATCAGCCTTTTCAATTTTTAAATTTGTTTCCATAGGAGTGCTATATAATTTACCATTTTGTATTTTATATTCGTTTGCTAAAGACTCAATATATTTCGTTTGACTCAGTTTCATTTCATGTTTACGATAATCATAATCTATTTTAATTCCTAAATATTCACTTATTTCGCCTAGATCTTTCATCTTAAATCTATCAGATAATAATTTCTTTATTCTATTTATTTTCTTTTTATCTTTTCCGCATATTAATAGATGGTCAACATATATCAATAGATAAATAATATTTTCATCTTTACCAAAAACATACAAACATAATTCAACGTTACTTCTTCTAAAACCCAATTTTGTGACATATTCATCAAAGCACTCATACCAGTATCTAGGACTTTCTCTCAATCCATACAATGCTTTTGATAATTTATACACTCTATTCGTTCCATCTTCATATCCTTTTGGTTGATTGACATATACCTCCGTGTTAATTTTACCGTTTAGAAAAGCAGTTTCTACATCCATTTGTTCCATTTTTAAACCATTTTGACAACAGTAAGAAAATAAAATTTTTAATGTTTGATTTTTTTGCAACTGGAGCGTATATGTCATCAATTACATCAGTTTGTTGAAAACCCCTTACAACCAGTCTAGCTTTATACCTGCCATCTGTTTTTCTTGTATACACCCATTTTACATCGAGTCCTTTTTTCCCTTTTATTTTATTAACTAATTTCCAAGTTCCATTTTTATTTATGCAATCTATCTCTTTGTCCATTGCAATTTTCCAATTTTTACTGTCATTATTATTTATCGCCTCCTCAAATGTACACGGCGTATCTACTCTACAATACCTTACATAAATATTATGACTTTCATTTTCTGGATATCTTACTGGGCTTCTTTTCTCACGCGTAGATCTACGTGGAGCTTTTAATTCTACTTTATTAGTGTCTCTTTCTTTTATTTTATTTTGACCTTCAGTTTCATCCACGCTTTCAAAAACATCATCGTCAGTTAACTCACCACTTATACTATCGTCACTTCCGTTATCGTTATCAACTTCATCAAGACTAATACATTTTACACCTTCCTCTACAATATCTACATGTCTTGTTACTATTATTTTATTGTTTATAAGTACTCTATAACCTACATCGCTATACCCCAATAAGATACCCATATCAGCCTTTTTATCCCATTTTGAACTTCTTCTTTGTTCTGGTATTCTTACAAAAACTTTACTACCATATAAACGTAAATGTTTAACATTTGGCCTTTTTTTGAAAAATATTTCATAAGGAGTTTTCCTTTCTATTGTATTCGCTAATGTACGATTTTTTAAATAAGTCGCCGCACATATTATTTCAGGCCAATAACATTTATGTACTTGTGCCTCTGAAAGTAAACAACGCGCCATATCCATTATTGTTCTATTAAATCGTTCCGCCGTACCATTCAATTCATGTGTATACGTTGGGCAATTATTCAAAATAATACCTTTTTCTTTGGCAAATTTATAAAAACGACTGTTTAAGTACTCTTTACCATTATCGCATCTTAATATTTTTACCCTTTTTCCGATTAAATTTTCGCTTTCATTTATAAATTGAACTAAACAATCAAAAACTTCATCTTTAGATTTAATGCAGTAAACCTTAGCTATTTTGCTATAATCATCAATAAAAGAAACAAAATATCTTTCTCCATTTGCACCAGCTGTTTTAAAGCTACCGCACACATCAGTGTGTATAATTTCTAAAATATCTTTAGGTTTAGTTCTATTATTGTTAAACGGTAAATTATGCATCTTATTTTCAATACAAGTTTTACATTTCAGAACCTCTGATTCAAGTTCGTTTGGAATTCCCGTTAATAGCTGTTGTTTACATAATGTATTTAGATAGCTAAAGTTTACATGGCCTAAGATTCTATGCCACCTTTCCTTTTGACTCATGTTATTAATTCGTTTGGCACTATTCACCATATTTTCCTGAATTTTCAATTTACTTTTCATTTTATAAATCCTATTTTCTTTTACTGCTACAGCTACTACTTTATTATTTTCATCAATAATTTTCGCTATATTCCCTTTAGAAATAATAGTGTTGTTATCAGTTAATTTCCCGTAACTTATCAAATTTATGTTCATATCTTTCGCATAAAATACGTTTTTAATGTTTACTTCATTTCGAATACCAAATGCGTTAAAATAGCTTACTACATTTCCAATTTTCGTAGCTTTTACCGACCTATTATCTCCCAGAAAAATGTGTACCGGTTCTTGAAGTAAAAAACAATTTTCGAAATAATTTTCATCGTTAATTATATGGTCCGTACAACCGCGATCAAGTAACCACTGTACTTCATCGTTACATGACCTGTTCGCTGCGCTGCTGTAGGCCGCGCGCGCTGTCGCTATCCATGCGCTCGTCCCTGAACTGCCATACTCGCTCGTGCTTGATCCTCGTTGTCCCCGGAAGTTACTGTGCCCTCTGCCGTAGTAGCCCATTCCGCCTCTGCCGCGGCCTCGACCACGGGCACGTGGTGGGCCTCGCCTGTGCTGCCTTTGTCTGCTGTTTGGCCGCCATCTTGGCAGTCTCTTGCGAAATGTCCAGGCTTTCCGCAGTTGAAACAACCTTCATTTTGATTTTTTCTTGCCACAAATGTATTTGTCCTTTTTTTCACTATACTCATTATGATTCTTCATTTCCGCTAACTTAATTTTACTTCTTACATAGTCAGCTGTTTGGTCTTCTTCTTTTAGAGTATCAATCAAATCGCCTATATAGCTATAGGACTCTGGCAACGTGTTGAGCATGTAGTTCAATTTTTCCTTTTCACTTATTGTAGCACCCGCGCCTTTCAGTTCGTTTATTAATTTTTCAAAATCACTGAAAAATGACTCCGTATCACTGTAATTTATCAATCTCATTTTTTCCAGTCTATTCCTGCATACAATTTGTAACGCCGTTGATTCTTTCAAATACATACTGTCCAACTTTTTCATAATTTTGTAGGCCGTTTCCTCGTCGCCTACGTATTCTAATTGCTTATTTGAAATTGTGCTATATATGAGATTTGTAGCCTTTAAATCCTGTTTATCCCAGTCAGCGTTGTCTGTTGCAGCTTTTTCTCTAGTAATCACTGTGTGGCATTCTCTGAACTTCAAAAACATTGTTATCCTCTTTTTCCACATACTGTAGTCCTCTCCATCAAACACCGGTATCGTAATGTCCTTCTTTTCCATTTCGTCCTCTTGATTATTCTCGAACGTTCCTTCGTGTTCGGAATCTGTACTATGTTCGCTTTTCACTGTCTCGTCGTCGCCCATAAGCAGACCACGTGCTGTATATTTTCGCTCGCCACGTGCTCTCACTTTAATCCACGTGCATCGACTATTTACACTTATTTAATTTTCGCATTATTATTATTTCGCAAAAATCGAATTTTTGGCATTATATTTCACTTATATATTTTTGCACTGCACAGGCAACCACGCTCTGCTACCATGCTAAGGTGGAGAGACAAAAAAAAAGGAACTACCTCATGTGAATGCCGTAGGAAAACTATATACAGAGAAAGGTGGATAACAAAAGAAGAAGCTCTACGTGAAGTGAGGCGCGCTTGCCCCACTCTCTCGCACGTTGCGCGCACACGCACTCCAGCGCCACACAATATAAATGTACTATTTCTAAGAGTTCACTTAAGATTAAATATATTAGGACTGCAATTATGTATCTTGATGATTTTTCCTTTCTTTGGTTTAAAATAAATAGGGGCATCTTTTTTATTAAGTCAACTTTTTTGTATGACCTTTGGATCTTGGTTTTGTTGACATGGGGCACGCTGTGGAGAATGAATGAAATAACTTCGAATCAAAAAAAGTGCTAGGGCTGAAAGTTGTTCCATTTGGGGTCCTCTATAGCTGGTTGACGTTTGGCCGTTTAGAAACGGATGACCCTGTATATAAGTTACGAGGCTAACCAATCTTAAATTCAAATCAACAAAGATTTCAATATTAACTAACAATCGAAACCATATTCCTGGGGTAACAACCCCTCGCCGGCCTCTCGCGTTGCTCGCAGCCCTGGCTCGTAACAACCCTCTGTAAGACCCTTTCGTTTATCGATATTATGAAGAAACGATTCATGCTTAAGACGACAGTTGTCGCGATTGCGGCCTTGATTCCCGGTTAATCGTGATTTTATAATAACGCGCCTCAGAATGCCGGTGTCCACGTAGGCTTTACCGGCATCGGCGCGTGCGTGCGCTACCGATTCCGCGAGCGAAACTACCGCGCCGCGGTTCGGCGCTCAGTCTCCAAAAACCCGTCTTGCCACGTGCGCGTGCTCCGCCGCTATACCACATTGGTCCGTAAAGTAAAGTCGGTGACCTTTTCAGTTGTACTTTCGGGATTAATCTGTCTCTGTATCTTCTTCTCCTCTAGCACGCTTTCCGTGCGCGCCCGCGACGGCAATCTCTTGCTCTCGAGCGAAATTTCAGCGAGCCGCTATCTTGCCGAGCTCTCCCGCTGCGAAATTTTCTATCTCGCTCGCGTGCGAACAACAGTTCTTTTGCGACGGAACAAGGACTTCTTTTAAAAAGAAAATGAGCCGGAATTTACTTCCTGTCCGAAAGAAAATTATCAATCAAATCCGATCACAAAATTTGTCTGTCACCTCAGGATTTTGGAAAAAATCGATTTCTGCGAAAAGAAACTAATGAAATCGCAATTTTTCCGTTGAAATGATTTGATAACCCTCTGGTTAGTTTGGTTCAGAGGCCAAAATGTGAATTTCGCGAGGCGTTCGAAACAAGCGTGGCGTCACGAGATGCTGAGGCGGGGCCACGACCTTCGGCCTGCTATATTTTATCAAAATGAAATCGGTACTTTGAAGTGAAATTGATATTATAAATATACAATGATAAAACATAATGAAATTAAAAAAAATACGTTAGTAGACAGGATTTGAACACTGGTCGTCTGGTTGAAAACTTGGTCCGCTGCAGTCACGCCAAAGCGAATCTTGTTGTACCGTAGAAAAAATACGGCATTACATAGGAAATAATGAAACTTTAATCGTTAATATCGCGAAAATTATTGAGTATCTGCCCCTATAATGGTGTATATTTGTGGACTGGACAATGAGATCTATAAGTATGCAAAGTTTCAACAGAATCGATGACCCGAAGGTCGTGGCCTCTTTCGAAACGTGCAAGGGTCAGAAACTTTTTCAAATCGCCGCTTCAATATTGCAATGAGCAGTTTATAAATGGTCAATTGTCTTTCCTAAAGGTTCAATCTAGGTCTGTCCAGAGGCCAAAATGCGAATTTCTGCCTCATCGTCGATTAATTAGCAATATTCGGCAGCATACCGCCAGTCGCGAGGCGTTCGAGGCAACCGTGACGTCACGAGATGCGTAGCGAAACGTGCAAGGGTCGAAATCTTGACAAATTGACGCTTCAATATTGCAATGAGCAGTTTAAAAGTGGTCACTTGTCTTTCCTGAAAGTCCAATCTACGTCTGTCCAGAGCCCAAACTGCGAATTTATACCTCATCGTCGAGTAATTTGCAATATTCGGCAGCATACTGCCAGTCGCGAGGCGTTCGAAGCAAGTGTGACGTTACGAGATGCGTAGCGAAACGCGCAGGGGTCAAACTCTTGACAAATTGACGCTTCAATATTGCAACGAGTAGTTTAAAACTGGTCACTTGTGTTTCCTAAATGTCCAATCTACGTCTGTCCAGAACCCAAATTGTGAATTCCTACCTCATCCTCGAGTAATTTGCAATACTCGGCAGCATACATATCGTACATATGTTAACCTGTAATATCGATCTGCATTATCGACCGTATTCTATCGCAAGGTACAGTGTTTGCCGCGGGGAGACCGGTGCGCTAGTAAGCGGAACCGCGAAATGGTGCGTTTTTTTCTAGACATTTTACGCCTTAAATAAGTAAGTAATCAATTAAAAATGCATACCACCGTGTTCGTAAATGTCTTTGCTACGTCTATCCAGAGCGTTTTTTTCGATACGAACACTAAATCTCTCGAAATTAAGAGAATCTCTCTGCGGCAGCCATCTTGTGACGTCATCCTTGCTTCAGAAAGCAAGATTTCTGCCGAATATTACAAATTACTCGACGATGAGGTAGAAATTCGCAATTTGGGCTCTGGACAGACCTAGATTGGACTTTTAGGAAACCCAAGTGACCACTTTTAAACTGCTCATTGCAATATTGAAGCGTCAATTTGTCAAGATTTTGACCCTTGCAAGTTCATATACGTATATGGATTTCATGCATGTGTGTGGTTACACAGAGTCGACCTGCCGGCCCCCTTAAATATCAACTTTCGGAATTTCCGAGAATGAATCGCGCGGATGTCACGATTATTTGATGTTTCAGGTGACTGGCCAGGGAACTGGAGGAGTGGGACGAGGAGTTCATCCTCGCGATAAGGAGATCATTTGAATGGTAAGTTTTTGGTGAAATAAATTTATTCGAATATAAAGTTTTACATGCGCGTAAGATTTAAAACTAAAAAATGTTATTTTTTCCAGATTGCTGTTTATCGTATTATGCCATGTTACATGCTGAAGAGTCTAGTGAAATTATCGAGTCCGTTCGCATCTTTGTTCGTGACGGAAAAAACTATGCGCAATTTGTACGATCTCGAGTTCTGCGTGCGCAACATGTAGTAGTGGTTGATGAACGAAGTTCCTACGATCGTGGAAAAATTCGTAAATTTTGCTGTTGCTAAGCAAACCGTCAACGTCCAGAACCAATCTTTCGATCGGAGTTCGTTGATCGAATGCGATCTGGTGGCTTTGTGCGCGGACGCGATCGAAGCGCATAGACGGAATTAGGAAATTTTAAAAATAATGTGTGTGCGTGCGTGTGTGTGTGCGGGCGTGTGCGTGTGTGTGTGTTTGCGTGCGTGCGCGCGCGCGAGATGTTTTTCCGTGTGTTAGGGCTTGAGCAAAGTTATGAATCGTTTTGAAAGGGAACTTTCGCGGTATGCTCACGTCACACGCTGACTTAACTGCGAGTGACTAGTTGATCGTGGTGGATAGTGAATTGAGTCAATGGAATTGGATAACTAAACAGAAACTATATTTTTAACAAAGGTGAACTACAGGAAATAGAATGACTATGGTAACTGAATCTGACTTAAAGAGTATTGGACGGCGCGTTGGTACTTCGATGCGTACTCTGTGGCGGTTTCGAGAGTCTCACGATTTTTGGTGGTCTACGAACCACGTTGGCGGGGGTTGGTTTTCCCTAATTTTAAGTGGTGGAGTTGTCGTTGGAGGACGCTCCTTATGGGGGTGGACTATTGCTGGGATTTTCCCAGTTCGTATATATCGCAGGTATAGCCGTTAACGGCAATCACGTTTTTGGCCGTTTCGAAGTAAATTGCGGGGGTCATAAAGCCCAACCGTTTCTTCGACATCTGCATCGCAGAAGGCCGTGCAGATGTGTCTTGCATTAATTTACGAGCTAACGGTTTTTTCTTATGGTTACGCCGTAACACCGTGCAAAGTTTCGGCAACGGACGTCGAAAAGGGGTTATACGTTTAAAAGTGAGTCGGATCGGCTACGCCAAAATCACAGATGGATAAAACTTTCGATGAATGGATTAAATCGTAGAACGCTCCAAATGCAAACTTGTAAGAATTTAAAAATGCCAACAAATTCCGGCATCTGGAAGAGGCGTATGCTCAATATACGAGTATTTGTCAAAAGAACATATTGTTAATACGAATAGGTTGTAGAGCTTATCCCGATCAAAATGAGTCCAAACACGACATCATTTGTAATTTTTATCGTAACATTACGTATCAATGAAACTTGTTCGATTACACTCATTTTCATCAGGAAAATCCGCTCCATTCGTTCGTCACAATTTTATGAAGATATATTGAAAAATCTAAAAGTTTAAACTTTCATTTAAAAGTTATTCGAAGATTTATTCGAAGCCTTCGAATAAAAGATACAGATAAAAGATGAAAAATTATTCGAAGTTCGAATAGATCCGCTTCGAATAAAAAAATTTATCTTTATTCATCGGATAAAATTATTTATTCGATACTCGTCGAATAAAGATACTTTTTTTATTCGAACCTTCGAATAATGAATAAAGATAAAGTATCTTTTATTCAAATCGTTATTTAATTAATTTTTTATCTAAATAATGCCCAACTCTGGTTTAGGCTATAAGATGAATTGGGTACTAAAGACATGGAAAACTAAGTGTGAATGGGCTTACTCACGAGTCGAGTGTCTCGAGCTATTGCAGTCGACCGTGTTTACATCTCACGTTCGGTCTGCTTGAGACCGAACAATGTATATGTATTATATTAATAATGTAATTTTTTATGAATTTCAGAGGATAAATGAAGCGGCGAGGAGGGCGGTGACAAAATAATTAAAGAAGAAGAAACGGCAGGAGACAATGCGTAGGCGCCGCTATTGTAGCGCAATATATAGCCTCCACCCACAACCAGTCCCAACCTATTCTCTCCCTGTGAATGTTCCTCCCGCGTAACCACCTCCTGTATACCATCCTCCTACATACCCTCCCCCTACATATTCTCCCCCTAGATATCCTCCCCCTACATATCCTCCCCCTACATACCCTACCCCGGTATACCCTCCCCCTCCTGTATATCCCACCGTGTATCCTCCCCCCACTTACCCCACTTATTATTATCCACCCCAATATTAGATAAGTCATTTTAAGTTAATAATTGTACTGTTTGCTAATTTTTATATCTTATAATAATGTATCATTATATTTTATACGTAATAAACTTTATATATAATAATATTTATTAATTCTATTGTTAAATTTCGTTTTCTGTGAGTAATTGTCAATACATACACATTAGTAACCACATCTAGACTTTTTCCCGAAATTCGGCTATTTGTCCGCACTGTGCGACGCGACGAAAACCGAGCAGTCGAACTCGAGGCGAGAAGGACTCTCCGCGTCTCTTTCTTTTCATATGCTGTCCTTCTTTGCGTCCGAAACTTCCGTCATTCATTACACAAGTAAATATCGTCGGAATTATGTCGTGTTTGGTACCATTTTCCTTAGCAAAATTCTACGAATATGATGGTGAAAGTTCTATAGAAAAATAATTAATAATAAAAAACTTTTGAAACTTTTGAAACTTTTTGATTTAAAGGCCCGAGTTCACGCCAGTCTTTGATCTTTTCCAAACGCTTCGACTCTTCGTGTCTCTTTCTTTCTCATAGGCTGTCCTCCTTTGCGTCCGAAACTTTAATCGTTCATTACACAAGTAATTATCATCGGAATTATATCATATTTCATATCATTTTCATCAGAAAAATGTCACAAATTTGTTTGTGAAAAAGCCATAAAAAATAAGGAAAAATAAAGAAGTTTTGTTGTTTGTTTGGTAGTGATGTCACACCGATGTACGCGACCCGACACGTATTATGTTACAATTTTCAGCGACCGAGGCAGTCGAGCTTCGCTGTCCTTTTCTCCGTTCGACAGGTGATCACAGAAAGCGTTTCGTGAAAACTGAATGTCTCTGACCGGACCCGACTTTTGCACATTAATAGCGAGCTTAGAATAATTTTATTCTTTTTGTCAAAATTTCATTTTCTATTTAAACTAGTTTGTCATTGAAACTCATTAATATTTTTAAATAGTACTTGAAACATTTTAAATGATATTGAAACATTGGAATATTACAATTTGCTGAATATTTCGCCGGACAAGATAGTAAAAATGCCCTTCAACATATTTGGACGTCAAACGCGTCAACGTTGCGTCATTCGATTTTGGGTCAATTTTTCCCAATTAATTGCACGCAGAAATAATGAAAAAATTTGACGAATTACGGTTATTGCTATTCATATTTGAGAATTTCTCCCGATTTTTCGGTTTAATGTCATATTTAGAAAAAATGAAAGACACGTAAAAAATTCCACAAGTGCAGGTTTTTTTATAGAAATTGAAGAAAGACATCGATCCTATTTTAACAGTAGTAACATATCATTAGAACTTTTTTAATCGAAAAAAGTAACTATTATGAAATAAACTTTTACAGCAGAGTCAATAAATTCATGTGTAAAACTAAATTAAACCAAAAATGAAATGATTCAATATTTCAAAGGTCTAAAAAGAACTACGATTCATAAGTGTCTACAGTTTTATTCGATCCCAGCTTTAGTCATTGGGCGATACAACTACATACACTGTAACGCACGCGCCAGTCTTTGACTGCTCTGTCCTCGTTATAGCATTCGAACGTGGCTCCGAAAATTATTCGATGTCGAATAAACCGCCGAATAAAGACACAGATGAAAATGAACACTTATTCAACGCTAAAGATAAATCGCTCAACCCAATGAAAAATTATCTTTATTCGTCGAATAAATTCATTACGTGTGGAATAGAGATAACATAATTATTTTTATTTGACGCGTAACAAATCATTTTTTTATCTTTTATTCGCTGTTTGAAATGTCTATTTCAATAAAAATTTGCCTATCTTTGCTCCTACAATTATATTATTATATATTATATTAATTCATCCACGTGATTCTCTCTCAAACTCTATATTATTCGAAATAGTACGTTAAATAAACGTTACTCTGGTTTTCAACGTGTTTCTGTTCCCACAGATCGATTCTTGGAACAATTATCTATAAAAAAAGTGTAAGGAAATAATGCTTGTTCATGAAATATTTTTAAATTACAAATTAAGGTATCTCATATGAAATTTGAAGTAGGAATTTGTTGGATTTTTCATATCTAATTTATATATAAGCAAAAATAATCTCTGTGTTGAGAAACACTTTAGAGTGCCAGGAACGCGGAGCCTGATTGTTATCCTTAGCAATGGGTCTCTGGCAGTACCCCGACTCTTAAGGGTCGGGGGGTGTGATAAACACATTTCAGGCCCAGGCCTTTTCTTTTTCTTCGTTTCTGGTTTCAAACCTAAGCAACGGTTTTCCGTTGCACATTTTTCGTCAGTCTCGTCCAGAGTATCGAGGTATCAAGAGTTAAAAGAATCCTTCCGAGTCTTTTTGAATAAATTAGTTTTCTTATTAAAATCAACGGTGTGTTTATTATAATAAACCCCATATCCCAACAGGAATTGATTTCCTAAAATTATGCTTTAATACTGTCTTACGTAAAATATTTCTACGAATTTTTTGTCCTTGACATTAGTTTTACTTTCAATATTTTAAATCTTAAAAAGCAACACTAAAAAAAATATCTGTTTAATTCGAATACGTTCGTCGAAGAATGTAGCATTAGATAATCGATATGGTTCCGTGAGAACCTTCCTACCGACGAGAATTTCCTTAGTGGTCTTCTGCACCGACGAGATACCGTCGTTGGCCTTCTGTTTCTTACTCCAGCGAAAATCTATCCTAGAGGGCGGTAGAAAACACCGTATTTTTCGAGCGACACATTCTCCCGTAAGGCTGGCAGTCTTTCTAAATATCTCGTCGGTGACGGGACGTAGTTCCACAAAAAAATTTTAACCATTCCACAATCAGTTTTCTCTACTGACCGTTCGAGGATTGGCGTGACAGTCAAGGCCAAATGCCTGCCGCCCCCCTTAAGGGCCCGGGCACCGACGAGATATATATAAAGACTGCCAGCCTTACGGGAGAACGTGTCACTCGAAAAATACGGTGTTTTCTACTGCCCTCTAAGATAGATTTTGGCTGGAGTAAGAAACAGAAGGCCAACGACGGTATTTCGTCGGTGCAGAAGACCACTAAGGAAATTCTCGTCGGTGAGAAGGTGATTCATCACGGACGCATATCGATTATCAAATGTAATATTCTCCGACCAGAGTTGGGCAAAATATTTATCTAAATAAAAATTTCGAATAACGAATAAAAGATAATAAAATTTTTATTTCCTTATTCGAAGGTTCGAATAAAAAAAGTATCTTTATTCGACGAGTATCGAATAAATAATTTTATTCGACGAGTATCGAATAAATAATTTTATTCGACGAGAATTTATCCGACGAAAAAAGATAATTTTTTTTATTCGAAGTGGATTTATTCGAACTTCGAATAATTTTTTCATCTTTTATCTGTATTTTCTATTCGAAGGCTTCTAATAAATCTTCGAATTACTTTTACCAAGCGCCGAGATTCAAAGACCCAGCGACGACAAACGACATACAATGTAAGCGGATGGAGAATCGCGCATGAATGAAAGTTTAAACTTTTAGATTTATCAATATATCCTCATAAAATTGTGACGATCGAATGGAGGGAATTTTTCTGATGAAAATGTGGTCAAATTCGAGTGTAATCGAACAAGTTTCATTGATACGCAATGTTACGACAAAAATTACAATTTCATTAAAGACAGTCCAAATGACGTCGTGTTTGGACTCATTTTCGTCGGGATAAGCTCTAAAAGTCATTCGTATTAACAATATTGTTCTGATTAAAAACATAAAAGCATAAATTGCTAATAATGCTCGATCCTCCATCCGTTTACATTGTATGCCGTTTGGCAGTTGCTTGGTCTTCGACGTTCGGCGCTCGTCGGTCCTCGTCGGTCGTCGTCGCCGTTTATTCGTCGAGCTGGCAAAAGTTATCCGAAGATTTATTCGAAACCTTCGAATAAATCTACGGATAAAAATACTAAATACAGTCCAATTTGTACCGTGTTTAGTGTAATTTTAATCAGAAGAATGCCACGAATTACTTGCCGCAAGTCCCATAAAAAAATAATGAAAAATAAAGAAGTTTTGCAATTGGATTGGTAGTTGTTTCACATCGATACCTCGCGACTCTACGAGCTCGGAACTTCAAAGACCAGTGACCGACCAACAGCCTACAATGTAAGCAGATGGAGAATTGAGCATTATTGGCAATTTATGCTTTTATGTTTTTAATCAGAACAATATTGTTAATACGAATGAGTTGTAGAGCTCATGCCGATCAATATGAGTCCAAATACGACATCATTTGGACTGTCTTTAATGAAATTGTAATTTTCATCGTAACATTACACTTGTTCGATTATACTCAAAATTGACCTCATTTTCATCAGAAAAATCTCGTCACAATTTTATGAGGGTTATTGAAAAATCTAAAAGTTTAAACTTTCATTTGTGCGCGATTCTCCATCCGCTTACACTGTATGTCGTCTATCGTCGCTGGGTCTTTGAAGCTCGGCGCTCGGCAAAAGTTATTCGAAGATTTATTCGAAGCCTTCGAATAAAAGATACAGATCAAAGATGGAAAAATTATTCGAAGTTCGAATAAATCCGCTTCGAATAAAAAAAAGTAACTTTTTTCGTAGGATAAATTCTCGTCGAATAATATTATTTATTCGATACTCGTCGAATAAAGATACTTTTTTTATTCGAACCTTCGAATAAGGAAATAAAAATTTTTTTATCTTTTATTCGTTATTCGAAATTTTTATTTAGATAAATATTTTGCCCAACTCTGCCATAAGTAACCTATAGCACACCAAAATCACTGGCATTCAAACGGAGAGAATATCCGTCTCCGATATAATGTTGCACGGAGAAGCAGACAGCGAAACTCGAGAACCGCCGTCGCCGAGGAGTGGGCCACACATTGTCGGTTATATCGGTGTGAGACCAGAAGACCACTGCTAATCCAATTACAAAACTTCTTTATTTTTCGTTATTTTTTTATGAAACTTTTAGCAACATATTCCGGGCATTTTTCTGATTACAACGAAACCAAATATGATATAATTCCAATGATATTTACTTGTGTAATGAACGATTAAAGTTTCGGACGCGAACAAGGACAACGTATGAAAAGAAAGAGACGCGGAGAGTCCTTCTCGCCTCGAGTTCGACTGCTCGCTTTTCGCCGCTTTGCACAGTGCGGACAAATTGCCGAATTTCGGGCAAAAATCTAGATGTGGTTACTAATGTATATGTATTGACAATTACTCACAGAAAATGAAATTTAACAATACAATTATTGATTATACATTGTTGGAAATCGGCCTTAAAGGCTTGATCGTTGCGCCCTCCGACGGGCCCACCTGAATGTGTGCCTAGAGAGTTCTTTTTTGTTTTTCCTTCTTCTTGTTCGGACTCTCGTCGCGTACACACGTGTTATAATAAAGTAACCTCGTTTACGTGAAACTTATTTCTTTGACCCACGATCCACATCACCTCGGAAAACCTCACAGGTTATGGGCCCAGGTGTTCGTTGGGATCAAGAATATATAAGTAAAAGAATATAGAAGTCGCGAGTGTTATCGTTGCCACGTGGGAAGTCGAGACCGGTTAAGCATCATGGCCGCCTTGCATTCAACGCACCAAATTGAAAAGTTGTCTGAAACAAATTATGAATCTTGGAAGCTCCAGATGAAAAGTGTGCTTGTTTGTAATGAACTTTGGGCGTTTACAAACGGAAAAATAACTAAGACGCAAGAAAATCTTGCCGTATGGACTACCAGGGACGAAAAAGCACTAGCTTTAATTACATTAAGCGTATCGAAAAATCAACTGATACACATTAAGAAAGCGGAGACATCGGCTGAAGCGTGGGGATTATTACAAGAAGCTCACGAATCCAAAGGACCGGTAAGGAAAGCTGCCTTGTATAAGCAGCTATATAGGATGAAAAAGGAATCGACACAGAGCATGACGCAATACACCAACGAATTTCTTTCGAAAGCGGAACAGTTGGATGAAGCTGGAATCCAAATACCAGATGAGTTGCTATCGATAATGCTGCTGAATTCTTTACCGACCGAGTATGAAGGATTTTGTATCGCGATCGAGTCACGCGATGATATTCCGAGTGTTGAGTCTCTGAAGTTGAAGCTTATAGAACAGGAAGTCAGAAGGAATGATCAATCAAACAAAGAATCGCCCTCTGACAATGACGCACTATTTGTTAAAGGAAGGACGAATGAAAACAACAGTTATCGAGGAAACGCCAGAGGACGGTATACAAGGCACAAGTCAACCAGAAGCAGCGGAAATTGCTTCAAGTGCGGGAAACAAGGACATCGATCAACTGATTGCAGATCGAAGAAAGAAAATTTCGCCGGAAACAGCGCGGAAGACGCCATGCAAGCGATAGTGTTGAACGCCGAACCGGAAAGATCGGTGAATTGGTGTTTAGACAGTGGTGCCACGAAGCACATGTGTAATGATCGCGGCAGATTCTTAAGTGTAAATGAAAAAACGCGTGCGAAAGTGTATACTGCGGCGGAACAATGCGTAATGTCAACTGGTACAGGTGATGTTATAATAAATGCGAATGCGTGCGATAATAGTACAAATACCGTAAAACTAAAAGAAACAATGTTAGTGCCGAGTTTTAGAAATAATTTAATATCAGTGTCGCGAATCACCGACAATAATTACAGCGTTATATTTAAAAAGAACGGTGCTATTGTGAAACGCGCGAATGGTTCTATAGCGTTGTCCGCGAAAAGAGAAGGTGATTTATATATTGTTAACGAAACCGAAAATGAAAACGCTCAAGCAGTGCGCGTTAGTGACGATAAATTACGTCGATGGCACTCCAGGTATGGACACTTAAATATCGCTGATTTGAAGAAATTGCTAAAATATAATATGGTTGTAGGCATGAACTTCAGCGGAGGTGCGGAAAACTTCAAATGTGAAACGTGCGACAAATCCAAGATACACCAGTTACCCTACAGATCGTCAACAACGAAGACCAGAGAGAAACTAGGCTTGGTTCATTCTGATATTTGTGGTCCAATTAGTACTACATCACTCGGTGGATCAAGATACTTTGCAACCTTTGTAGACGACAAGACGAGGTACACGGAGGTGGTTATGCTCAAGAATCGGCACGAAATTTTGAACGTATTCAAGAAATACAAGCAACGTGTAGAAAAAGAGACTGGGTGCGCTATAAAAATACTAAGAACAGACAATGCAAAAGAATATGTATCAAATGAATTTAATGCATTTTTAGAAGCAGAAGGAATCAAACGACAATTGAGTGTGGAATATACGCCACAGCAAAACGGAGTCGCCGAGAGAGCCAATCGAACTCTAATGGAAATGGCAAGATGTTTATTGGAGGAGTCGCATCTACCAAAGAGTTTGTGGGCAGAAGCAGTAAATACTGCCAACTTTATTAGAAATCGTTGCCCAACATCGATACTAAATAATACAACTCCTTTTCAGATGTGGACAGATAAAATACCATACGTAGGCTACATGAGAATTTTTGGTAGCAAGGTAATAGCTCTAGAAAAAGGACCACGAAAGAGCAAACTAGAAACAAAAGGAAAAGCTTACATCCTAGTAGGATATTCTGAAGAAACGAAAGCGTATAGACTTTGGTCACCTGGTACGAAGACCATTGTAAAACGACGTGACGTGCGGTTCCATGAAGATATTTCACAGGAAAATGAAGATACATACCAGATTCACTCTACAACGGAAGATCTTACAAGTGTTCCGTTGGACCTCATTGCTTGCAAAGATGAAATAGATACGAGTGAACAAGAGGGAAATAGAGATATAAACTCTCCAGTAGACAACAGCAATAATGGGTCTAATCCTAGTGAACCTCGACGAAGAGCACCCGGAAGACCAAAAATAATTAGAACTGGAAAAGTGGGAAGGCCGAGAAAACTTTTTAATAATGTAGCAAACCTTGCAGACGATATGATATTAAGTGAACAATCATCATGTGTAGAAGAAATAATGTCGCGTGACGACAAACACTTATGACTAGATGCAATGAAAACGGAATATGAGTCTCTAATGGAGAATGAAACATGGCGTCTGGTGAATCGTCCGAAAGACAGAAAGGTATTGCCGAATCGATGGGTTTTTAAAATTAAACAAAACCAGGATGGAACCGTCGATCGCTACAAAGCAAGATTAGTCGCAGGAGGTCACAGACAAACCAAAGGCATCGATTATGAAGAAGTTTTTGCACCTGTCGCAAGACTCGAAACAATACGTTCTCTACTGGCTGCATCGGTGGAAAATGAAATGTATGTACACCAAATGGACGTAGTCGCTGCATACATTCAAGGTGATTTATCCGATGAAATATACATGGAGCAGCCAAAACTGTTTAGCAGAAATCAAAATAAAGTTTGTCTTCTGAACAAACCCCTGTATGGATTGAAACAGGCGGGAAGGCAATGGTATAAAAGAATCGACGATTGCCTACAAAATATGAGTTTTAAACGAACAGAGACCGATCCTTGCGTTTATGTAAATTCCAATGGAAAGAGTAAAATAATTATAATCATATATGTGGATGATTTGATTCTGGCATCAACCAATGTGCATGAAATCAACGCAACGAAGAAGATTCTGAGCAGCAAATTTAAAATGAAAGATTTGGGTCCAATAAACAACCTACTTGGAATAAAAATTGAAAGAGAAGCATCGAATGGAAGTATGAGACTTTCACAAGAAAGATATGCAAGAGCTTTACTAAAGAGGTTTGGTATGGAAAATTCGAAGCCAATATCTACTCCAATAGAGTATGGTATCACACTGACAAAAGATATGAACCCAAAAACCAAAGAAGAGGAAGAAGAAATGAAAAATCGACCGTACAGAGAGCTGGTTGGTGGATTGATATACCTATCAAATGCAACACGGCCGGATTTGTCATTTGCTGCAAGTGCCTTAAGTCGTTTTTGTTCTAATCCTGGAATAACGCATTGGAAAATGGCGAAGAGAACATTGAGGTACATTCAGCATACAATAAACTATGGAATCACGTATACAAAAAGTAACCAAACAATGAAAGCATTCTGTGATTCGGACTGGGCTGGAGACGTTGATGATCGACGATCATGTTCAGGAAATGTGGTAATCCTCGCTGGTGGACCAATAAGCTGGTCATGCAAGAAACAGAAGTCGGTAGCAGCTTCAACTATGCAAGCAGAATATGTGGCTTTATCTGAAGTGACAAAAGAAGTAATTTACTTAAAAAGACTAATGACTCATATGTGCCTAGATAAATGTGTAAAAGGTGCAACGACTGTACATTGTGACAACCAAAGTGCAATTAAACTAAGTACAAATTCTGTCTATCACAGTCGTAGTAAACACATAGACATTAGATATCATATTACGCGCGAAGCACAAGAAGATGCTATTATTAAAGTGCAATACTTACCGACTGATTTAATGTGCGCTGATGTATTAACAAAACCATTGTCAAAAATAAAACATGAAAAATGCGTGAATATGTTAAATATAAGATAGCGAAGCGTCTATGTATGTTTGGAATGACATAAACATGTACGAACGAAAATATTTATTCATGAGAATGTGCGTATGAATATGGGAATTTACGCATGAGTGTTCGTATGTGTAAACATGTGAGTTGAGTGTGTTCGTATGAACGTTCGGGCACATCGATAGAGGGAGTGTTGGAAATCGGCCTTAAAGGCTTGATCGTTGCGCCCTCCGACGGGCCCACCTGAATGTGTGCCTAGAGAGTTCTTTTTTGTTTTTCCTTCTTCTTGTTCGGACTCTCGTCGCGTACACACGTGTTATAATAAAGTAACCTCGTTTACGTGAAACTTATTTCTTTGACCCACGATCCACATCACCTCGGAAAACCTCACATACATAAAGTTTATTGCTTATAAAATATAAAAAATATAAAATGTAAAGAAACAATACTATAAGGTATAAAAAATAGCAAACAATACAATTATAATTAAAACTTAAAATGACTTGGACACTTTTCAAAACTTTTTTATTTAAATTCGAAATAATAATTTAAAATGTGTGTCTTTACCTCTATGTTAGTGATACTCAAACTGAAAATTTCATCGAAATCGGTTGACGGAGAAAAAAACAACGTGCATTGCAAGATATAAGAATCTGTGTATCTGTGCGTTTGTACAAATAGCAATAATGCTGCCACCAAATAGCATTATATGGATAAGATCCGTCGAAAGTTAGTTTCATTACTTAACACTTTTATTTCGTTACTACCTCTACTTGAATAATTGCAGTCAATGCAGTCGAGCATTAGAAGTGGTATTATCGGTTAAATAAGTAAAAAAATTAATTTTCTGTTTTTTACTACGGATTTTTTTTTTATTCTATAACTATTACAGAATATATTTTGTTGAATAATCATTATTTTATAAATATTGTAATAAGTTCCAAATTAATTAATTACACCTATATACTATCGATTATAAAATAATGATTACAATCGTGAACAATATGGAAAATAAGAAGGCAATAAGAGTGTAATGAAATTATACAATAAAAAATAATTATTTTCATTCTACACATTATACGTTTATTTATTGCCTATGTCACTGACGTTTCTTCCGTAGTTCACGAGCAAATGTTCTATTTAGGTAGCGAGCGCGGCATGTTTAGCGATACTGGTATTTGAGATCAGTGATAGTTCCACGTTCTTAGTTCCACAACCGACGAGAGTATCTCGACATTGGGGCCGTTACCGACCGCTCCCAGCACCCACCTGGCACCCACTTTGAGACTCGCAGTTTAACACGGGGGCTGGCAGTCTTTATATATATCTCGTCGGTGCATTGGGGCCGTTACCGACCGCTCCCAGCACCCACTTTGAGACTCGCAGTTTAACACGGGGGCTGGCAGTCTTTATATATATCTCGTCGGTGCATTGGGGCCGTTACCGATCGCTCCCAGTACCCACCTGGGACCCACTTTGAGACTCGCAGTTTAACACGGGGGCTGGCAGTCTTTATATATATCTCGTCGGTGGCCCGGGTCAGTCACGTGACTTTTCAAGATTCGGTGGTCGGTATCTGCCGTACAGTTTCCTTTACAGAAATGGTATTACCTACAAATGTGTAGCTGACTGATGAATACGAGATGGAGCTATCGTCGTATTCTATTATGAATCAGAAAGAGAACTCGATTGACGTTGCAACACAAGAGGTGTGTGACGAGGAAGCTAGATTTTACTGCGTTGTCAGCTTTTAAAAGGGGAATGTTGCCGTATCATATTCATACAAACACCGTCGATGATCGCATGGAAAGCGTTCGAGCTGGTTCGAGCGTTCTTTTCTTCCTTTCGGATCTGTCGAAATTTGGAGACTTATTCTTTCTTAATTTAAAATATGGAATTTTTCATTGTAAATAATTGTATTAAACGATCATTGAATATTGACTTGTTTAAAAATCTTCTTAATTTTTTAAACTTTCTATACGAATATAACACGAATATATGTATGTATATGTAAAATTTACAGAAGAAAAGTATAGTTTTAAAAATTACGTTTTTTATATATTGTTAACAAATATATAAACACATATTAACACATCAATATAATAGATTTGAATTTTAATACGAAGAGTATTATTTTTCGACGTGGAAATGAAAGGTATAAACAATCACGGCATGATTAAAATATTAAAAATATTAAAAGATATTAAAAAGATAAAAATAAGAAATATTATAAAAAAAACAAAAAACCCGACTGCGAAAAGAATTAAAAAGAGAAGAAACAAGAAACTAATTTATCAAATAAAATATTGGTAATAAATAAAACAAAATATAAATAGAAAGTATAAATTATCAATAATTCTTTTCGCAGTAAGATTTTTTGTTTTATTAATAATATTTTTTATTTTTATCTCTTTAGCGTATGTCGCTAAAGAGGTCAAGTTTTTTGTTTGAAACGTGCGTAAATCGCCCCATCTGGATAAGCTCTAAAGGTTCGACAAGGATAGCGAAGAGCCATCCCGAGACTGAACAAGATAGACATACTACGACGAGCGACCGCGATCGAGCTCTAGCACTTGAAAGCAGAGTTGGGTAAAATATTCATCTAAATAAAAATTTCGAATAACCAATAAAAGATAAAAAAATCTTTACTCGTCGAGAATCGAACAAATAATTTTATTCGACGAGAATTTATCCGACGAATAAAGATCATTTTTTTATTCGAAGCGGATTTATTCGAACTTCGAATAATTTTTCCATCTTTGATCTGTATCTTTTATTCGAAGGCTTCGAATAAATCTTCGAATAACTTTTGCCAGCTCGAATAAACGGTGACGAGGTTCGACGAGCTCCGAACATCAAAGACCCAGCGACTGACAAACGGCATACAATGTAAGCAGATAAAGAATCGCGCACGAATGAAAGTTTAAACTTTTAGATTTTTCAATATACCTTAATGAAATTGTGACGAGTGAATTGATGGGATTTTCCTGATGAAAATGAGTTCAAATTCGAGTGTAATCGAACAATTTTCATTGATACGTAATGTTACGATAAAAATTACAATCTCATTGAAGACAGTCCAAATGACGTCGTGTTTGGACTCATTTTCATCGGAATAAGCTCTTTTCTTTTCTGATAAAAATTACACCGAACATGATATAATTAGCATCACATTTAATTGACGATTACAAATTCTATCAAGTACAAGCTTGCTGCACACAAGTTCTCGTACAATCGACCGAAGCAAGGATGTTTTGTGTGAGTTCTGGGCCAAGGTCGCAGGACAGTCCCTTTGTCATCGGCGGGGCAGTAACGAGGGAGGACTAATTTATGGCACACCCAAGTGTCACTTTTCCTTCCCACGGGGGTCTACAATAACAAAAACTCAAGTCAAAACATATTACAATCTAAAAATTGTAACCGTATCGATTACATATCGATATGTATCGATCGGGCGGCGTGTCGCATGAGCAACGCGGACCCCCACCACGACGTCCCTGGTCGTCCTGTCATCCTTCTCTTAATGAAGGATCGCAGGATCCCCCACTAATTAGCGTGCGCGCGCATCGATCCCCACGCGATACGGATCGAATGAGGTCGATGCGCGACAGAATTAAACACTCTACGTCTGGGCGCGAGCTTGTTCGGGTTCGGGAATTTCGAGCTGTTCGGTACGCAGCGAGCGAGTCAAACCGACTCAGGGGCGATACAGTCAAACCGACTGCGTTCCTTCGTCTCGTGATATCCTCAAACTGAGGAAGTGTCGTATAAACCGCACGACACGGGTCTATAAAGTCCTACGAGCGGCAATCAACGGCCGTAGGGATTAATCAAATAATAAGTACAACGAGACGAGGGAAACTGCATCGGTCTCGAGTCGTATTATCCACAAAAGGAAGTTAATTCTCTTGCCCGTTTCGGGAGATTCGCGATACGGTAATCAGAGTAAGTACGGTTAACGTCTTTCCACCGATACCGGATAGTCTCCGAACCCACTGACTAGTGCCGGCGGAGGCGATCCTCAGGGTCGGGTGTCTGACCGACGCCTTGTACGTGTCGTCATTCGGGCACTTTTCCTGCGTGAGCAGCGAGTGCTCGTATGCTACGACGACTCACGTTCGTTCGGGAAATTCGCGATACGGTAATCAGAGTAAGTACGGTTAACGTCTTTCCACCGATACCGGATAGTCTCCGAACCCACTGACTAGTGCCGACGGAGGCGATCCTCAGGGTCGGGTGTCTGACCGACGCCTTGTACGTGTCGTCATTCGGGCACTTTTCCTGCGTGAGCAGCGAGTGCTCGTATGCTACGACGACTCACGTTCGTTCGGGAGACTCGCGATACGGTAATACGATAAAAGTATAAGAAAGGGACCCAGACGTGGAGCCAGGATAGGGCTCGGGCAACTGCCTATGCGAAGGCACGATCCTACGAAGTCGCGATCGTTTCGGCGCGAATTGCGAACGGCATTGATCTCGCAATCGTCGTATTGCGGTTACTGTACATATAAGGAATAACAGAATATATCTTATTTCTACCTCCAACATCGTCTCCGAATGATTCAAAGTAGTTTGAACCTCTCCGTCTTCCAGTGCCTGGAGGCACGAACCTTATCTTACTAGGGTTGTAACCGTCCCTATCTATCTAGCGGAAGCTCAACATTGATACGATTTCTCTCACGTGCCTTCTTCGTGGGGAGGCGACAGCGTGCGCGTGGAAAGACACGGCAGGAACGCGAAGAAGGAGAATAAAACGGTTACAAAATATTGAAAATTATCAGCATCATGTTTTTTTTTTTTTAGTGTTTTGAGTGCAGGGAGGTAAAATGTTTTATACACTATGTCCAGGGGCCATTCCAACCCCCGGGAGTGTGGGATTCTCCATCATATGGTACCGTTGGCCTACCCACTAAACCTCCTCCCAACACTTGACTCCTCCTTGGTTGTAATTACTAGACTGCGGATTTTATAGGTGCATTTTCCATAATGATCCGCAATCTAGTCATTACTTCAGATTCTTCCTGAAGACGTGCAAAAATATTATTATATTAAAATTATAAAACGTAAGATAAATACAAAATGAAAAATTAGAATTAATATACGTACGGATATTTGTGCTCATGAATCTATTAGAACAGCTCTCCATATGCGCTGTATTGCTCTCGCCGGTGCAATTGCTATCTTCAATTACAATCGTTTTTTAACAGCTCTTCATATGCGCTGTATTGCACTCGCCGGTGCAATATAGGCCTCTTATCTTTGATTAGATGTACCTGGTTCTACTGCACATGCACTTTCTTTCTATGCCAACAATGGTTCTCTAAACGGCTGGCCTCTGTTGTATCTACTGTCTATTATTTCTGGCAGCATGTAGTCCTCGCAGAATCTTTTTAATTTTTCTTCCATCTCTGCTGCCCAGAATGCATCGTCTCTTTTCACTTGTATTATCTTCATTCCTTTTGGCGTCCATAAACAGAATAGAGCATTTTGTCTATTTGTTATGTGCAATTGTCCTTGCACTTGATGTTAGTAATGGTGAGTTTTATTCATTTTATCACCCTGAAAAATGCGTCGTATCGCATAAAACTTCTCCATTGCTTCATCGGGAGTTAAATCCCTCGCCGAATATGGACACTTTATCTTGACGATTGTATCGTCCTGTACAAGTCCATCTGGTGTCGCACCTAAGTAAGGCACGACAGAATCGATGAACAGCCCACACGGTAGAATAGAGATTCCTAATTCTACTTCCATTTGTCTCAGGGCGTTCATCTCGTTTTCCCTTCCGTATTGTACGGCTGGCAGACTTTCGATTTGTGGATACATCACAGCTTTCAAACAACTTGCTCGTGATGTAGTCTTTCGTAATCGGCATACTGGGCCGAAATTGGATGCTGTTAATAATTTTGTAACGGTAGCGTCTCGCTTGCGTGGAGGCGCGAGCGAGGCGCGCGGTCCCTCCCCTAGATTCGCTCAGCGACCAGGGTTCGTCGGAGAGGGAGAAGGAAGTGGTTCAATAACTCAGGCCGTATTGGTGCAAAGAAAACTGATTTATTAATCGAGAAGAAACGTGGTTTAACGAACGAAAGAATAAGCTTGACTTAGTAATCGGAAGACGTGGTCTAATGAACAAAATAAAAGAATAAACTTGATTAAATAATAACAGGCACCGTGACGTGGTATGCGGTTTATCCGCGCGGATTCCCAGACGGTCCGGCGGTGAGCTGCTGATGGCCGGTGGCCTAATAACCAAAAATAAATAGACCGTAACGGTGGATTCCGACGCGAGTATCTTATTGTAATTATTCACTAGAACTAGCCTATCGCAACCGCGGGACGCCGGCACGGGCTTCGGTCTTGGTCGTACGCGGGAAATATTCGCCGCGGGCGAGACGCGCTCGCGGGATCGGGGCCTGCCGTCGGACGCCCTCGGCGCGGTTCGGGTACGGTCGCGGCGTATATCGAGAACGCGGCGCGCGGGGAGCGCGGGTGAGCCGTGCTCGCTAACGCGGTCCTGAGTCGGGCGCTCTCGGCGCGGTTCGGTTACGGTCGCGGCGTGTATCGAGAACGCGGCGCGCGGGGAGCGCGGGTGAGCCGTGCTCGCGAACGTGGTCCTGAGTCGGGCGTTCTCGGCGCGGGCCCGAGCTCTCCCGATCCTCGAGATGGTATCTGCGCCGCTGCCCAGCGAACGATAGTGGATCGGCTTCGCTTCCTGGTGGCTGGGCACGCGGGCGCGGAGAGGAGCGGGTTAGGAATCCGCGGAACCCCCCACCCGTCGCCTTCGCCCGGCCGCGGCTCGAGCTCGTAGGCACAGACGTAAACCTAATGCCTACGGCCCGAAACCGGCGAGGGCGCTCGTCTCCGGTAGTATACCGAGAGGCGAGCTCCGTTCGCTGCTGCGGCCGATCGTCGACTAACGTGCGGAGCGCGACGCTGGATCCCCGAGGGGAGAGCGGGACGCGGGAACAGGTCCGGGCGGTGGGGATGACGGTCCGGAGTGTCGTATCCTCGGTGCTCTGAAAAGAGCAGGCCGGTGAACGACTGCCTCCCAGAATCCTGGTCGCGGTCTCGGTTTTGCGTAGGGGACGTAAACCCACTTACGCTCTGCCGATTCCAGCGCTTCGTCGTGTTTGCCCGATCGTAAATCGCGGCTAGCACGAGTTGGCGCGGCTGCGAGAGGATCTGGGCCCGGGTGTTCACCCGAGAGCTGCTCCAGACCAACTCCGGCTTCGGCTGGTTCCGTCGCGATCTTTATAGCCCGAACGCGGACCTCGTGTGCTCGTTCGCGAATCTTCGGCACACTGCGATTGGTCCGCGCTCGGGCTGGATTCCGCGGATTGGCGCACGGCTATCCCGCACCGGTGATTGGTGCGGGCTAAGGTACAGAATAACTCGCAACGAGACACATACGTCTCGTTGCATCCCCCCCTTTCTTCGGAGACGAGGCGACGCGGTTCGCGAGACAAGGTAAAGAAGCGGAGGGTAGCTTACGTATTGGCGAGGCGGCGTCTCGTGCCAAATTTCCCCGGTGTCTGGGTTGAGCCGGAAGCTCCTCCGGATGCCCGCATGCGTGACCCGGTACCGCTTGATGCCGATGGGGCACCATATTGGATACCCGTCGCTGGTCCGGTTGAGTCGGCGGGGCCGGTGCGCCACGTTGGCCTCCAACGGGATCGCTGCGGATTCGGGTCCCGTCGGTCCCCCATCCCGGACGGCTGGTACCCGTTGTACGTTCGGCGGAGCGGCGGGTAGGTCTGCCTGTCGTGGCCAGCGGCGTTCTCCGCGGTCGGCCTGGTCGTCGGGCTGACGAGGAGGAACGGCCCGGGTGGATGGTCGGATGGTGACCTTCGGCGGAGTGACCGCTAGGCCGCGGGCCCGTTGCGTCCCGGTCGGAGGTCGCACGCTGGTGGTGCAGACCGCGGGCATGGGGGACGGTCCTGTCCCGGAGGCGGCGTTGCGTCGTCGCCTGCTCCCTGCTGGTGGTTGCGGTCGGGGGCTGACGATGAGGGCCATCCTCCGGACCGGCAGTGCTGCCGGTGGCAGCCCCCGGGCGGGCGTAGGCCTGGAGACGACTGCGGGTTGTCGGCCCCTGGCCGGGGTGTAGCCCCAGCGGGCCGTCCTGGCGGCGGGCGTGATCGGCCGCGGCCTTGTGGGCCGTCGTGCCCCCGGTGGTTGTAGGCCGGGATCTGGAAGGGCCTCTTCCGGATCGAAGGATCCGTGGCGCCGGTACGCCTCCTCCAGTTGGCCCAGGAAAGTGTCGTCGGCGAGGTCCATGGCGTTCTGATTTTCGAGGACGACTGAGCTCAGTGTTCCTACTGGGCTCTCTGTCCAGACTCGGTGTTCCCATCTCTCCTCGCCCCTCGTCGATCGTCTGCTGCCCGGACGAGTGTTTGTTGATATTCGTCGCTCGGTCCGGTTCTCGGGAGTGGTACGGGCGGAGATCTCGTACGTGTACGTGCCGGGCTAATCTCCCGGCGGCGTCGCGAAGATCGAAGATTACCGGCGAAATTCGACGCTGGATGACAAACGGACCGGTATATTTATCGAGCAGTTTCGCGTTACGGAACGCCGCTTTGTTCGATAGCTCGTGACCGCGTCGCAGGACACGCGATCCGACCGCGGGCACCCAGGCACGACGACGTTTGTCGTACTGCTGTTGTTGTTGTTGAAAGGTCCGCGCGAGGTTGCATTGCGCGAACGTGCGTGCTTCCTGCAGCTGGCGGAGACGGAGGAGTAGGGGGGGCCCGGTGTGCCTTCCCCGTTCGTGTCGTAGCGTTCCAGGGGGCACGAGTTCTCTTCCGACGTTAAGGTAGGCGGGAGAGTACCCCGTTGAGCTGTGTTGCGCGGTGTTGTAGGCGAAGGCAATCTCGTGGCACAGCTGATCCCATCCCCGCTGTTTTCGGCCGTGGTACTGCCCTATCATCGTTTTGATGACCCGGTTGACCCGTTCCACCGGATTACACTGTGGTGTGTATGGAGGCGTCCTGCGGTGGCGGATGCCCCAGCTCTGCAGGGCCCGTTCCACTTCGTTGCTGATGAACTGGCGTCCGTTGTCGGTGACTAAGGTGGTCGGGCAGCCGTGCCGGAGCACGACGAGCTCGCGTATGGCCTGCAGCACTGCGCCTGCTGTGGCCTTGCGCAGGGGCCGAATCTCGACCCACTTGGTGCATCTATCCTGGAGCACCAGCAGGGAGGTGTGCCCGGCACTGGAGCGGGGCAAGGGCCCGACTAAGTCGGCGGAGACCATTTCCCACGGCTGGTGCACGGCGGTGGCGTGCATCGTGCCGGCGGGGGCTTGCTGCATGGCCTTGTGTTTCTGGCAGGAGTCGCAGGACCGTACGTACTGGGCGCCCTCGCGTAACATACCGGGCCAGTAATAACGCTGGCTCAGTCGGGTGAGTGTCTTGGCGACCCCAAGGTGACCGGCGGTGGGGTCGTCGTGCACCTCGCGTAGAACGCGCGCTCGGTCGGGGCGGGCGACGCACAGCTTCCATGCGTCGTCTGGGGCACCGTCGTTAAAATCCAGGTGGTGCAGGATGTGCCGGAAGAGCCGTCCCTCGCGGAGGCAGTATTCAGGGTGGTCCCCGGGACGTTCTCGTACGTCCTTCCCCATGCGCTGGTACCAGGGGCAACGGACGGCGGCCCGCACGGCGCATGCTTGGAGCGGACTGCGAGAGAGCGCGTCGGCGACTGTATTTTCGGAGCCTCGGCGGTAGCGGATCTCAAAATCCCACTGGGCCAGCTCCATGGCCCATCGAGCGAGTCGTCCGGAAGGATTGTCGATGTGGCTGAGCCACTTCAGCGATTGGTGATCGGTCAACACGGTGAAGTGATATCCTTCCAAATAGTGCCGCATCTTCCAGATCCCCCATCGGACGGCGAGGCACTCAAGCTCGGTGGCCGAATAGTTCTTCTCTGCCTTGTTGAGAGTACGGCTGGCGTACGCGATCACCCGGTCGCCTTGCTCGCCGGGTTGCGTCAGCACGGCGCCGAGTCCTTCGCGGCTTGCGTCGGTCTGGAGCGTAAAGGGTTTTTCCCAATCCGGAACGGCTAGGACAGGTGCGGTGGCGAGCCGGTGCTTGAGCTCCTCGAAGGCGGTTTGCTGCGTGGGTCCCCACTCCCATCTCCTGGCCTTCTGGAGTAACCCGGTGAGGGGCGCGGCGGTTTTTGAGACGTCGGGCAGGAAACGTCGGTACCACGAGAGGAGGCCAAGAAATCGGCGCAGCTCCTTAACATTGGTCGGTTTCTGGAGTTCGGTGACGGCGGATACTTTGGCCGGGTCGGTTTGCAGCCCGTTCTGGTCGACGATGTGCCCGAGGTACGTGAGTCGTTCGCGCGCGAAATGGCATTTCTCCCAATTCGGCCGCAGGTTCGCTGCTCGGAGCCGCTGGAAGACTTCGGCCAGCATTTTTTCATGCTCTTCGTACGTCGGGCTGGCAATAACAATATCGTCGAGGTACGCGAAAGCGTATGGAGCGAGGTCAGGCGTGATTACGTTGTCCAGGAGTCGCTGGAACGTTGACGGAGCGGAATGCAGTCCGAACGGCATAACGGTAAATTCGAGCAGGCCCCGTCCGGGGACCGTGAAAGCCGTTAACGGCCTGCTTTCCGGCGTGAGGGGTACCTGCCAGTAGCCGTTCTTAAGGTCGATCGTGCTGAGGTAGCGTGCCCCTCGCAGCTTATCGAGCGTCGCGTTGATGTGCGGCAGTGGGTATGCGTCCTTCCTGGTAACTTGGTTCAATCGCCGGAAGTCCACGCAGAACCGGTATTTTCCGTCCTTCTTCCGGGCGATTACGACGGGCGAGCTCCAGGGGCTGCAAGATGGCTGTACGACTCCTTCGTTCAGCATGGCTTCGACCTCGGCATCGATGATTGCCTGCATTGCCGGGTTACGCGGGCGGTATCGCTGTTTGATAGGCGTCGGATCGAGGAGTCGGATTTCGTGGTGGGCCAGCGGGGTTACCCCGCGAACGGTTCTAAAGGCCTCCTTATGATGGTCGAGGAGTTGCTGCAGCCGTTTCCCCTCGGTGGCCGTGAGGTGCTGGAGCCCGTTCGGGGCGATGGCGGCACAGACCGTGGGCCCTCGATCGACTCGGCTCGGGTACAGGTGGTGGGACCCTAGTTGCATTTGTAGACCGAGTTTCTGCAGCATGTCCATGCCCAGGAGCATTTCCGCGTCGAGTCCTTCCAGGATGTAATATTGATGGAGGATCTCCTGGCCGTTGAAGGTTCCGATCCCGAGGATGCTGCGATCGAGGCTCGCACCCGTTCCGTCCGCCAAGGTGGCGGTGGTAGCCTCGGCGCGGAGTTCCCACTGCTGGGCGAGACACCATCGGGCCATCGGGCCGTTGATGAACGAGCAGACTGACCCGGTGTCGACGAGTGCACGGGCTCGATGCTGACCGACGAACACGTTGAGATAGATGCGGGTGTCGTCAAATTCGAGGGCCGGACCCGGAGCTACTGTGGTCCGGCCCGTGTTTCGTTTCCCGGATACGGCCCAGCGTCGTGACACGGGCAGTCGCGGGTCAAGATGCCCTCCTTGCCGCAGAATGAGCAGAATCGGACCGCCGGGTTGGTACAACGGTGACGGTCGTGTCCCGCTTGGCGACAACGCCAGCAATGCGTTTCTCGTCGGTACGCTCCTGTTACGGCGAGAGCGGAACGTCGGGGTGGTTCGCGGTCGGAGGACCTGCCCCCGGTTTCTCGGCGTAGGCGATGCAAAATTTCCTCGACTTCACGGACTCGTTGGATGAGGTGGGTGGCATCGACCAATTCGCTCCGACGTACGTGGAGCTGTAGCTCCGGACGCATGTTGTAATAGAGTGCGTCGAGCTGTCGTGCCCGGGAGAACCCTCCTCGGCGGCGCATGAGAGTCACCAGGGCTGTCACGTAGGCCTGGATTGGCTCCGCGTAGCCTTGCCGTCGTTCGGCGATCTGATGGTCCAGGTGTCGCAGTTCCCCCGGTGGGAGGTAGTACCTCCGGAGCTGGTCTTCAAGGTCGTCCCAGGAGGTGACGGACGGTGCGAGGTTCCGGTACCACAGGAGTGCGTCTCCGCGGAGGAGCTCGGGGAAGCCTTGTAGGAGTTGTTGGTCCGAAAGCTGGTAGGCGGCCTTCAATTCCTGGACGCGTTCGAGGAACGCGTAGGGGTCCCGTCCGTCGAAGTGGCACCCCCACTTGCGCATCTGGTCAAGGACCGGAGCCCCGGCCGCGTGGTCGCTGGTTTGAGCCGCCGTGGAGCGCAGTGGAGTTGAGGCGTTATTTCCCTCGAGCTCGTTGACGAGCTCGTTATGGAATTCTTCCAAATCTCGAGTTCGGTCGACCTCTTCCTTGTATCCCGGCTCGTCTTCGGGCTTATCCGCGTACGCCTCTGGATTACGGCGAACGTAGGCGACTAGGCGCTGCCGCAGCTGTACCACCGTGCCGCTGGTGCCACTCCCGAGATCCCGGAGCTCCTGCTTCAACTGCTCCTTCGAGAGGCGGTAGATCCAGGAAACCCCCATGTTTTTTCCCACAAAATTAAAGCAGGATATCTCTTCTCCGTGTCGCCGGTAGTGGTCGTGTCGTTTGGACACCGTCGTTCAAGGGTGCCGTTGGCCTGGTCGGATCGGTTCGCGGGTTTTTCTAGATAAATCGCGGCGCGGCTTTCCGTGTACGGAGCGGAACGATAAAAGAATAATATACTTATATTTACGCGGTGTTTCGAGGTACGATTTTCCCTAAATGCTCGGGATATACGGTATCCAGATCTTAAACACTAATTATACGCGAAACGGTTTGTCATGAGTCCACAGTTACGGTTTTTCAGGTCCCTGTTCGGGCGCCATGTAACGGTAGCGTCTCGCTTGCGTGGAGGCGCGAGCGAGGCGCGCGGTCCCTCCCCTAGATTCGCTCAGCGACCAGGGTTCGTCGGAGAGGGAGAAGGAAGTGGTTCAATAACTCAGGCCGTATTGGTGCAAAGAAAACTGATTTATTAATCGAGAAGAAACGTGGTTTAACGAACGAAAGAATAAGCTTGACTTAGTAATCGGAAGACGTGGTCTAATGAACAAAATAAAAGAATAAACTTGATTAAATAATAACAGGCACCGTGACGTGGTATGCGGTTTATCCGCGCGGATTCCCAGACGGTCCGGCGGTGAGCTGCTGATGGCCGGTGGCCTAATAACCAAAAATAAATAGACCGTAACGGTGGATTCCGACGCGAGTATCTTATTGTAATTATTCACTAGAACTAGCCTATCGCAACCGCGGGACGCCGGCACGGGCTTCGGTCTTGGTCGTACGCGGGAAATATTCGCCGCGGGCGAGACGCGCTCGCGGGATCGGGGCCTGCCGTCGGACGCCCTCGGCGCGGTTCGGGTACGGTCGCGGTGTGTATCGAGAGCGCGATGCGCGGGGAGCGCGGGGGGCCGTGCTCGCTAACGCGGTCCTGAGTCGGGCGCTCTCGGCGCGGTTCGGTTACGGTCGCGGCGTATATCGAGAACGCGGCGCGCGGGGAGCGCGGGTGAGCCGTGCTCGCTAACGCGGTCCTGAGTCGGGCGCTCTCGGCGCGGTTCGGTTACGGTCGCGGCGTGTATCGAGAACGCGGCGCGCGGGGAGCGCGGGTGAGCCGTGCTCGCGAACGTGGTCCTGAGTCGGGCGCTCTCGGCGCGGGCCCGAGCTCTCCCGATCCTCGAGATGGTATCTGCGCCGCTGCCCAGCGAACGATAGTGGATCGGCTTCGCTTCCTGGTGGCTGGGCACGCGGGCGCGGAGAGGAGCGGGTTAGGAATCCGCGGAACCCCCCACCCGTCGCCTTCGCCCGGCCGCGGCTCGAGCTCGTAGGCACAGACGTAAACCTAATGCCTACGGCCCGAAACCGGCGAGGGCGCTCGTCTCCGGTAGTATACCGAGAGGCGAGCTCCGTTCGCTGCTGCGGCCGATCGTCGACTAACGTGCGGAGCGCGACGCTGGATCCCCGAGGGGAGAGCGGGACGCGGGAACAGGTCCGGGCGGTGGGGATGACGGTCCGGAGTGTCGTATCCTCGGTGCTCTGAAAAGAGCAGGCCGGTGAACGACTGCCTCCCAGAATCCTGGTCGCGGTCTCGGTTTTGCGTAGGGGACGTAAACCCACTTACGCTCTGCCGATTCCAGCGCTTCGTCGTGTTTGCCCGATCGTAAATCGCGGCTAGCACGAGTTGGCGCGGCTGCGAGAGGATCTGGGCCCGGGTGTTCACCCGAGAGCTGCTCCAGACCAACTCCGGCTTCGGCTGGTTCCGTCGCGATCTTTATAGCCCGAACGCGGACCTCGTGTGCTCGTTCGCGAATCTTCGGCACACTGCGATTGGTCCGCGCTCGGGCTGGATTCCGCGGATTGGCGCACGGCTATCCCGCACCGGTGATTGGTGCGGGCTAAGGTACAGAATAACTCGCAACGAGACACATACGTCTCGTTGCAATTTCTTCCTATAAGCCATCCATCTTTCGCTGTTCCCTTGACTACGAGTTTCAGCCTCGATCGTGTGTCGCATCGATTGCCACTCGAGGAGCGTTGCCATGTGTCTCTCACATTCAGAAAGATATACTGTCTCCTCCATGTCTGGTTTTGCAGCACTGGGGCCATAATCTTTGTCGCATTGTTGTTTCTCCTGTCGGAAGGAGGATGCTTTCTTTCGTGCTCTATAGTCAATTTCCTTTTCCACTTCACGCTTACGTCGATTTTCCAACTGTTTTACTAAGGTTGTCGGTTCTTTGCTCATTGCATCGCTCAATCGACTAAACATTTCTTTTGTGTTGAATTGGACGACAGAAGCAGAGACTCTACCTTGATAAGAACCTCTTTGTCCATAGTTTATGCGTTTCCCTGCGATGAATTTCGCAATTATATTATTAAAGCACTCTACGGCGTTATTATTCAATGCATATAATAAACTTTCAGCATGGACGAAGAGCGGCTGCATTGCTTCTTCGATGTTTTGATATATACCCGTTTCTCTTAATTGCGGGACATAATTGATTTGTTCGGGGTCAGAGTATATGCTACAAAAGTAAGCCAATCTCTGACACTCTTTGTGTTCACCGAACACGTGACTTGGCACGTTTCTCAGATCTATTTTTAAATTTTTTATTTGGTCTGATAATCTCAGCTTTTCTTTGAAGTGGTGTTCTGCAGCTTTCTTTACACCAGTGCGCAGACGGAGGGCATTTTGCCTCACGATACCTCTTAGATTTTTGTAGCGGCCTTTTGCGACGATCTCATTTATCTTTCTGCTGAAATTCCGCAAAAGATGGTTGGTGCATTCAATTTTCCGCACTTGTACCATGTACTCTTTATACGGATCGTTATCCAAGATCTTTTTATAGACACTGCTATCACCAAAATGTTGTATATTAGGCCGTGCATTTCTACGCTATATTGGAATCCTTCCACAATAGCAGCACTTTCCATGCCCGTTGAACTCTGATCGCGACCCCAGTTTTTGTAGCAGCGATGCTCGCGTGCCACTTCCTTCTTTTTAGCTGCTGCGTGGCAAACGAAGCAGAATTTATTTTTTACACTGAGGTGTAGAACCTTCTTCGTGTAATATCCAACGATGGCTCCTACACCAGAAAGGGAATTATAATCGCCGCCACGATATGACCTCTTCATCCAGCTGCCATCTGCAACTACCGGAATGAACGGTATATTACATCCTGGATGTACGTCGCCTCTTGCTATGGCTAATTCCCTCTCCTGTCTTCCAGCATCTTCCATCTCTCGTTGTGCAGCCACTTCGAAGGCATCGATTATTTCGTCATGGCATTTTCGGTATAAATGCTTAGACATGCACGGCATATTCATGCCACATATCATTTCTTCCAGCTGTTTATATCCGCCTCCTGTCAGTATTGTTGCGGAAACTGCGCTGCGATTGATATCCATGGCGTCATTATTTTCTTGAATACATCGTATGCGCTCCTTGTGATTGCACATCTGGCATTGCACGTGATAGATTTTCTCTAGTCCGTTTTGTTGACATCCAACTATCTTTAAATGCTTGATGCCGCAATTTATCTGTGAATGTTCTTCAAGCTTTACAATTTGATCGAAGACATAGCTGAAGTCAACAAAGTCTATTCCTTGCGATATTGCTGGTTCCACTGTATCCGATTCTTCATTCTCTATGATCCAGCAGGATTCGGAATTAGTGCCATATTCGACATCTGTATCTTTTTCTTCGTTCTTTGCTGCTACTTGTATAGTGTTGGCACTGTGTGATTCTTCTACAATTTCTTCTACAATTTCTTCTGTTATCTCTATGTTTTCCGTATTGTACATCGACGTATCTGGCAGCATTTCACGATAATTATCCGCACAGAAATCTACTTCTATTTTGTTATTGCCTGCTTCGCTGTTGCATGCTGCTGCATTCAATCGTCGTCGCCTGAACATATAGTTTGTTTAACGAGAAATAGTTTCACATTTTTCAATTTAACATCTGATTACAATAATTAGTAAGTAATTGAATTAATTGAAAGGTTTGAATTATGTAATTCAGTTACAACGTAGTTGAATTACTATATAATTGAAATATAATGTAATTCAATTGTGCAATTGAATTACAACGTAACTGAATTAGCACAACTATGCCTACATAATTCATACGGGTGATTCTACGTTAAATCGATTACTTTTTTGGCCTCGATGTCAGGGATTTTGATGAAATTGAAATATGCTGTAGTTCATATGTAATTGAAAGGGGAACCCCGCCCCCCCGGGGGGGGGGGGGGTCATTATTTTTCTTATTTAAAAATTATTGAAAAGATACTATTTTGTATTTTTAGATGAATAGAGAGGTTTATGATACGGACGCCTGAGTCCCCCTATTTTTGTGCAAAAGGTACAACTGGTATTCCAGATGTTTTTAACTCATTATTGCAGTCAGGCCTAAGGTTCGTTTCTTTTTTTTTTTTTGGACACGTGCACCTCTACGGCTCTGACCCTCTAAATAGCGATTTACGTATCATAAACCTCCAGATGCGATCCTGCTTCGGGCATTACGAAGCGCGCGATCCCCCACGGGCCTATACCTGAGCGTTTTCTTCGTCAATAACTACTACTGCTTTGTATTAAACGTTCGTATTGTATATTAACATACGTTTACTTATTTGTATTTATTGTAAACCAGAAAGCATGTCAGCTCACTGAAGATAATAATAATAATACGGTTATTCCACGCAAAACCGGACACTTCTTGGAATAATGTTGCGGGTGTTGTTCAAATTTGAATATGTTCTATTCTTCAGTGACCTATGAAGGAATCCAATGATTTTTCGATATCTTAAAAATTGTTCATTTTCCAGAAGTGTAAAAAAACGTGTTACCCTTTTTTCATTAAATGATAAGACTAGAATTAACAAACCGATGAGAATGAGTATTTAGGAGCTTATAGTGAAAACATATGAGTATCTGCTAAAAATGTTGTCATTTGAGAAAAATGTTTTCTCAACATTTATTTTGTAATTGTTTTAAACAACTGCAGTGTTTTCATAGCAGGGACATTTTTAAAAATTTGGAAAGAAATGAGGATACAGCAGTCGAATGGAGAAATGCAGTGAAGGTAGAAGAAATAAACTTTACCGGAAATTGAAGCAGTTTTCAAACACACCCTGCGTGGGTCTGTGGTACGTCAAGTTTCATTGAGAAACGGTACGAACGGGCAGACTTTCTCAAGGACGTGAGAATGGTTTTTTTGCAGTACCCGAGTCGTAAAGTAATAAATTCGCCTAAGAGACAGGGAGAGGCTCTGCAAAATGACATCGCCTAACTCGACCATAACAGAAACCGAAACTGAAATTCGAACTGACGTCAGAAAACACATGTTTCGAGCATGTACTGTTACACAGGGTGAGGCACTAAAACCGGCCACCTGAATAACTTGGTTGCTATTGGTGATAGGAAAAAACGCATCAGGCCAAAATTATTTGGTATCGAGCGGCTGATTATTCGATGTTACTATTTTTTTGATTGGTGGAGGCGTCAAGAAGATATGAATGTCATCTCAGTTTTTGTTTAATGGAACCACATATTTTTGAACTGCTACGATTGTAGCCCTTCTCCAGACAATTTCAACGACATAGTCATGGTCATTCAAGGTCATTCAAGGTTATAAACGTTAACAAGGAGGAAGAATATAAATTCACTGTGAATGCTACGTAAAATATGAACAATGTGCCTCAATGTGCTTCAGTTTTTCATAGTGAGTATTCACACTGTTTTTGGGTAAGTATTGTATATCTTTCATTGAATCATAACAAAACTAAAACTTAATTTTTTACGCTTTCTGCAAACTTTGTCTGCAGACATCCAAAAGCTGCAGATAATTAATTTGACTAGACAAATTGACCAAAAGTTCATCAATTTGAAAACGTACTGGTTAAATTAATTGGCTTATCTTTTATATTTGTTATATTTTTGTTTATACCTTTATCTTTTATAAACGCATAACACGTATGTGAAATAATACGAAATAACAAAGGGCGTAATATATAGCATGGAAATTATTTTAAGATAATTGAAAAATTATCTATAATTTGTGACGTGGCACATTTGTCCACGTCCCGCCGATCAAGGTTCGAAAGACCGGGCCACCCTTTGGCAGCACCGCGGCAACAACGGCTGCCGTGATCGATCTCCCTGGGAGCACCCGAGATCCCAGATCGAGAAATTGACGCGGTTTAAACGCCGCGCCACTTGGCGCGATGAGAAGTTGCAGGACCGTGGCCGGGTCCCTGGGGGGCCCGGATACTTTTCCCTTCTCCCAGGAGCGCGGAAAATCCGGAAAGGAACGCTGAGGGGCCGGCTACTAAGGACGCCCGCAAGGATACATCGAGGACGACACCGAGCCCGGGTTTGCCAACCCGGAGTCGCCGCCGAGGAATTACGGATCAGAGAAGGCCTTCGTCTCGACCTCGTCGTTGCCTCGCCCCGAAAAATTGAACGGATCCGTGAAGGGATAGGCCCGATGTCTTCCTCAGCGGGAGTTAGCAATCGACGCGTGTCATCGGAAGAGCGTTAGCCAATAAGTTCGTTGCCGGAGGCCCCGGACCGCTGGGTGCGGCCCTGCCGCGTGCGAGCGAGTAATAGGTCCGAGCGTCGAGCGGGAGCGGGAAAAATGAGGAAAGTGGGGGACGCCTCGCTTCCGCGTTTGCGAGGCTTCGCGAAATGGGGCACTGTGCCGCCAGATCTAGTCGGGTTTAGACGTTTCACAATGGCTTAAGAGAGTCAGTTTTTGTACAACCTGTTGCTGCCGGAAGGACGTGGTAACGCTGCAGACCACCGAGCGAGCGACACAGCTTAAAAACCACGCTGCCGAGTGGTAAGTGCCGACTAGGCTTTTCGTGTATTTATTATTTTCGCGTTGGCTCGGTAAGCGTTTTGCGAATCGGCCGGACTTCCCGTCGAAATAAAGACGGAATGTCGCTCGCCGGGAATCGCGGTTCGAGGGAATTCGCGAAGGGGGTGAGACCGTCGGTCGGTCATCGGGCGAGGGATTCGTTCCGATATCGATTTTTGGCGATATTTGCGAATCTGGGGGTGTCCCACGGTGGGACGACGCGACGTAGGCCGTACCGCCGTTTCCGGCTGTTTCCGACGGTCACAGTCTTTAGAATTTGCTGCCGCGTATTCTATCGGAATCCGGTCGCTTCTCGACCGGCTAATTGCCACTCGTAGCTGCCGTACATCGCGCCCATGATCGGGTTCGACGCGTAGGAAAGTAGAATCGGGAGAAATAAGCGCGAGCGACCGTCCAACTGTCGAACCATTGTACAATACCGCGCGGGCTTCGTTTCCACCGCTGCCGGGTTGTCCCGGCAGCCTTCTGTAATCGGCAAGATTAATAAATGTAAAGTCGAAGCCCATTCTCGTCTATCTTTCTTTCGTGAGAAACCTTTCCGCCGCGGGAAACGTCCGCATTCCCTCCGCGTAGTACCCTGGCCCGGACTGTCGCTATTCAGGCCCTCGCGCGGTTCTCGCAGGTTCGGCAGAATAATTAGCGTCTCGCGTTATATTCGAAATTGTTCGTGTGACACTTGCGAGTGTCTGGCGCCCGTTTCGAGTCCCGAACCCGGTACAGTCTTCCGTCGGGGAAAAAGTCGAACCTACGAGATACCGTTTGTCACCGGGCGAAACACGTTCCGCGCGGCCGAACGTGCCTAACCCGTCGTGGCCCCGGTTTTCTTCCATCGGACGGGTCGGAAAACCTGGGCCCCGTGACAAATTATAATGAATGATTGTAAAAAATACTTTTTGACACGCCTGTGATGCGTTTTTGCCTTCTCGGTAATTTTGGTGTGCATTGAATACAAAAAGATAAATATAAAATACATATGCAAAAAGTAAAAAATGGTGTAGAAGATTATAATTCAACGAAATTATAATTCAAATGGAAAAATTACCAATTTTCATCCTAATATCCATTTTTGCGAAAGAAATGTATTCATATCGTGATATACACGAACATTGAATTTCAAAAAGTAAATCTTGAACAGTAAATTCCGCACTGTGACTAAGGCGAACAAATGGCAAAATTTTGGACAAAAATCCAAATGTCTTTACGAATGTATATGTATTGTGAATTAGTCACAAAAAATTAAATTTAACAATAAAATTAAAAAATTAAAAAAAATTCACAATATTTATGCATAAAAATAATTGTTATATGCAGTTTTTATATGCTCCTAATATGCAGTTTTGCGAAGGGAATTTTTCGTACATCCTGATATAAACGTCTAGTGAGATGTGCTCCACTTGTCTGCACTGTGCGCTGCGGCGCACAGTGGGCAATTTGAACAAAATCGGATTCAAAATCAAGGAACTTTCGATAGGAATGAGGTAGAGCGATGAAATTTTTTTAAAATGAAAGCTGCAACTTTGTAGAATATGGGGAAAAATAGGGAGATTATTACCATCCAATCATTTCAACGAAAAAATGACTTCATTAGTTTTTGTCACAAAAATCTATTTTTTGCAAAATCCTGAGATCGTAGACAAATTTTGAGACCAAATTTGAAATCAGCGTGAAAAAATCTATGGGAAATGATGTATAGCATGTTAAAAAAAATTTTTTTCCGCGCGTGGTATTGGAAAAACTAAAATTTTCTTGAATTTGTGCGCGTTTAACGAATGTTCTCGATGTTAAAAAACGTTCATACCACAATCTCTCTATTTTTCCAATATTCTACAAAGTTGCAGCTTTCATTTAAAAAAAATTTCATCGCTCTACCTCATTCCTATCGAAAGTTCCTTGATATTGAATCCGATTTTGAACAAATTGCCCACTGTGCGCCGCACGGGAACACTGTAGATGTATCTCACTACATGTTTACTTGACGATGTACGAAAACTTCCTTTGGCAGAACTGCATATTAGCAGCAAATTCATATTATTATTCATTTAAAAATCATGTAACAATTATTTTTATGCATAAAAATTGTGAATTTGTTTTGTTATAATTATTAACTACATTGGTAAATATAATTGTCTGTAAGAAATTTCCTCTATATATACTAACCAAATTACGAGAAGTCCCCAAAAACAGACCGTTTGTCCGCACTGTGCGCCGGCGGGTATTATGAATCAAATTTTAGAAAGAAATATATAGCTGGCTTTAGTTAGCTGCCCTAGCTAACTTGACCATCCTCGCTTAGTGTTAGTCATAGAAAAAAACGTTATAGGGTGTTACGGCGTCGACCGTCGGTCGGAGATGCCGGCTGCCGGGACCACTCAGAGTTGAGTGCGCAAAGGAATCCACGGGAATGGGTCAGTGAGGTTGAGGCAGAGAGAGAGAGAGAGAGCGAAAGAGATTAAGTTTGAATGCACTTTATTCACTCACGCTTGTCGCGGCCACGTGGCGGGCCGAACTCGAGAGCACGAGAGCGTGCGAGAGAGTCGCGAGGTGCGCGCGGACGAGAGAGAGAGACCGGCGAGAGCGAATCGCGAGCCGGCGGGGCGCACGGAGATCTTGCACGCGCGACTTGCTGCCGTCGGACAGCGAAGCGGAAATCTTGAGCGGCACGAAACGCGTGCCGCCGCGAGACGGAAATCTTCGACGCGAACGGCGGAAATCTTCCCGCGAGGCAGACTGTACGTAACGCGGCGCGGACGAGCGCAAGAAAACTGCGAACGAGGAGCGCGAGATCGCGAGAGTCTCCGAGCGAGAGATACTAGAATCTCGACTGAGCGAGGCACGGGCGAACTTGAAGCGCGAGATCGCGAGAGTCTCAGAGCGAGAGGTATAAGAATCTCACCTGAGCGAAACACGTGCGAACGAAGAGCAGAAATGCGAGCGTATAGAGCGTACAGTGCGCGGCGAGCGAAAAGAGCGAAAAAGGGGACGAGAAGGCACGCGCAGGTGCCTTAAATAACAAGGACCGTCGAAATTGGAGCACCGTAATTGGTGCTCGCGAATCGGACGGTCTTTGTTTGTCGTGTTTTGTAGGATTCACGCAGGGAAATTCGGCCAATGAGACGGGAGACTGTTGCTACGCGGGGCCGAGCAACGGAGACACGCGCTCTTGCCGCGTGTTGACATGTGCGACAAAAGAAACGTGTAAAACAGCGGTCACCGGCGAGACAATAGAAAACGAATTTCACCGCGTGAATCCTGAACATAGGGCAATATTAACCTAACCGAAGGGGCAATATAATGATTCGGAAAAAACTTTTTTCAAGGTCATTTTTTTCTAGATATCAAGGTCATTAATGTTTTCTAAAAGGAACTGTATATTTTTTTTTATGGCGATGTAATAGTTGGGGTGAAGACCTCTTCAATGACATATTATACAATGACCTTCGTATGACTTTGGGTACGAAAAATCCAAAAAGCATTACAGGTATTATCAGCGATAATGCCCCCCCCCCCTTACGTCGCGGTGGCGAACGCGAGACAGTGAGCCGGTGCTGTCTTTTACTTCGGCAGGTCGGTGTCTTACTTACTCAACTTAACCTACGCGGGACTGTACACTTAATACTAACTTAACCTACGCGGGTCTATACACTTATCATTAACTTAAACTACGCAGGTCTGTACACTTATCACTAACTTAAACTACGCAGGTCTGTACACTTATCACTAACTTAAACTACGTAGGTCTGTACACTTATCACTAACGTCTGGCGTCCGTTCACCCCCGCCGGGGTGAAGTCGCGGGTGCCCCGTGGGGCCACGTCCTCGCGCACCTCACTCGTCACTCTCGCGCTTGTGTCCCTGCTGGAGGTGTGGGCGTCCTGGGACCGGTTCGTCGGGTGTCCTCGGGGCGGTCGCGCGGCGGAAACACCGCAGAAGATGTCCGTCGCTCCCGAACACTAGGCGCCAACGCTCGTACCCTGGCGGCACCAGGATGTAGGCGCGCCGTTTTGCTACCAGTCGCAGTGGCACCTCCGCTTGCCGGCCCGTCGGCAGCATGAACCACACGCTGGGGTAGGTCGGGGGCGGTCCATGGAAGCGGATGGGGTTCCACCGCTGGTTGCTGCGCTCGGCGTCGCTGATGAGGCGTCCTCCGTTGGGGGGAATCTCCCCTCCGTCTGCCCTCGGCGGCCTCGGCTGGCGGCGCCGTGTGGTCGGTCCCGGCGTCGGCGTCGGGATCGGCCGGCTCCGGACCGGTTCGGCTGTGGCGGGCGTCGTGGTCGGCGGGACGTCCTCCGTCTGCGTCCTTGTCATTCGGGTGGCGGGGGTTGGGGCGGCTGCCGTCTGGACCGCTGCTGTCGGTTGACCACTCGGGGCCGGTACCGGGCGCAGGGTCGGCTTCGGCGGTGGCGGCTCGGTCACTGCCCAGACCGGTGCGGTGGTGGCGGGCTGCGGCCTGGAGGTGGCCGACTCTACGAGCCTTCCTAGGGCCTCCGGCGGGAGCGGATCCGACCAATGGGTCAGTTTGGGATGTTGTCCCGGCGCTCGGCGCGACCCGCGCGGCACCTCCTCTTCGTCCGGCGGCGGGTCCTCTGGTTGACCTCCGGCGGCGACAGCGGTGTCGGGGTCCACCAGCCCGGGGAGCGTGGCGGCGTGGTCGGTCGTGGCGGGGGGCGCTGGCCCAGCCAGAACGCCTCGGGGACCGGCTCGTCCGATGCTGACGACAGCGTCGTCAGCGAGTACCAGTTGCCGAGCCTGGGGCCGCTTCGCTTTGCCGGCTCTCCGGCTGTCGGGCTGTCCGGCTGGGCTGTTGGGTCGCTGCGGCGGCAGCTCCCGTCCGGCACGATGTCTGGCGTCGACGTTCCGGGGCGCGGCTCGGACTCGTCGAAGAGGGCCGCAAGGCCCCAGCTGGTGTCCATTGCGGCCGGCAATGGGTCCCTGGGTTTCTCCCGCCCTGTCGCAAAAGTGAACGGGGGAAATTAGTTTCCGGGGACGGCCTCTTCGCCTGGGAGCGGGGGCGGTAGGGGGACCGGGAGCGGGCGGCTGGTGGCTTCCCGCGGGGGAGGGTCGGCGCTCGCGCTCGGTGGGGGGTGGTCTGGGTCGTCGGCGGGGCCGGCGGCGGGTTTGAGATCCCGGACGTGGATGTGGCGAAGCCACCGTCTGGTCCGGTCGCGAAGGTCCACGATGACCGGCGACACGACGCGCCCGACGGTGTACGGGCCGCTAAACTTCGGCGCGAGTTTGGCGGCGACGCCTTCTTCTTTGCTTGATAGCGTGTGCTCCCTCTTCCAGACGGTGTCCCCCAGGGCAGGCCTCCAATCTCGACGGCGCAGGTTGTAATACTTGGCCTGCCGGTCGAACGCTCGTGCCAGGTGTACGCGGGCCAGTTCCTGGGCCTCCCGGAGGTTCTTCCACCGTTGCTGCGGTGGTGCGGCGGCTTCTCCGGGGGTTGACGGTCCCGGTGGCCGGAGTTCTCGTCCCTGGTTGAGGTACGCCGGGCTGTACCCGGTGGCTTCGTGCCACGCAGTGTTGACGGCGAATCTGGCTTCGTCCAGTTTCTCGTCCCAGCGGTTATGTCGGCTGCCGGTGTCGGATGTCGGTTGTTGGCTCGTTCTACCGGATTACACTGGGGCGCGTACGGCGGGGTCCGGCGGTGCTCGACCCCGGCGGCCTTCAGCAGAGTGGTCACGGGCTCCCCGATGAACTGGCGGCCGTTATCTGAAATTAGAATCTGCGGAGCTCCGAGTCGCAGGATTACCTCCCTCTGGATCGCAGCTGCGACGGCGGTACTGGTGGCTTTCCGGAGCGGGGTGAGCTCGACCCACTTCGTGAAACGGTCCATGGCCACCAGTAACCAACGGTGACCCTGCCGGGATCGCGGCAGCGGTCCGATCAGGTCGACGGAGACGGTGTGCCATGGTTCGGTCCCCGGGTTGGCGTGCAGCTGTCCTGGTAACGGGTGCGGCGAGACCTTGTACTGCAGGCAGTTCTTGCAGCTCCGGACGTATCGGGCGGCATCTCGGAACATCCCCGGCCAGTAGAATCGTTGCGCCAGGCGCACGATTGTTTTGGCGACTCCCAGGTGACCGGCCGTGGGGTCGTCGTGGTACTTGGCCAGTGGTTCTTCTTTACCACGACGACGGGCGAGCTCCACGGGCTGCTGGACGGCTCGACGACTCCGTCGTTCAGCATCTGCGCGACCTCCTCGTTAATTATGGTCTGCATGGCCGGATTCCTGGGGCGGTACCGCTGTTTGACCGGCGTCTCGTCGACGAGGTTTATCCGGTGACGTATGAGCGTCGTGCGGCCCGTCACGGCGTTGAATCGCTCCAGCTCGGTTTCGAGGAACCGGTCGAACGCTTCTGTCTCGTCTTCCGGCAACGGTCGTAGTCCGAGTTGGAGGCACGGCTCGGGGTGGTACTCCTCGGTCCGGGCGGCGATTTCGACAGGCGGTTTGATTTCCAGACGCAGGGCGGCGAGGGCGTATATACCCAGGAGTACCGCCGTGCCCATCCTCGGCAACACGGTGAATTCGGCCGTTTCCTCCCGTTGCCCGGCTCGGAACGGCAGGTGGATGCGTCCCGTCGGACGCATGTCGGTTCCGTCGGCCAGATTCACGAGGCCGGTGCTCGTCGAGGGGAGCCTCCCTTGCTCTTGTGCCCACGCAAGCACTTCCTCGTTGACGCAGGAGAGTTGCGAGCCAGTGTCGAGGAGGGCGTCGAATTTCCGACCGAGGATTCGGACCGATAACACGGGACGCGGCGTGTACCGGATTTTCTCTGACAGGTTGTTTAGCGGGCCCGACGTTCGTTCCTCGGTGACGGGGCCCGTGCTCCGTTTCCCGGCGGGTGACACTCCCGTGTCAAGACTCCGTCGCGGCCGCAGCGCGAGCAAAATCTCCGGTACACGTTCCGGCACTCGAAACGGGTATGCCCACGCTGTTTGCATCGCCAGCAGTGCGTGTCGGCATCGTATGCTTCCGTCGGCGGAGCGCGGTTCGCGGTTGTCGTGATCGGTTCGGCGGCGTAGGTCTGGGTTCGGCGCGGTCGTCCCTCCTGCTCCTCGATGCGCTCCAGTTCCTGGACTCTCTCGCGGAGCGTCTTCACGTCGGGTACGGATCCCCGGGGGAGAAGGTACCGGAACTTCGTCCTCATGTTTTCGTGGAGCAGCTCGAGTCTTTCGGACATCGGGATCTGCGCTCGTTTCATGAGCGTGGTAATATCTGTCACGAACTCCGCGAATTTCTCGTCGTTCCGTTGCCATCGCTTCCGGGCGGCGCGTTCGTGCTGGTACCGGGTCTGCGGTGACGTATGGGCTCTGAGGAAGGCCCGCTTGAACTCGTCCCAGGTGGCGATCTCCTCCCGCTCATTGCGGTACCACGCCTGTGCTCTTCCGCGTAGCATCTCGGGTGCGGCTCGGAGCACGTCCTCGTCCGGAATCGCATATGCCACCTGGATCTCCTCCACGCGTTCCAGGAACGCGTGCGGGTCTTTCCCGGCGGTGGTACATCCGGTTTTCCGGATCCGGTCGACGTTACGGAGCGGATCCGGTCTCTCGGCCGTCGCGGCGGCGGACAACATTTTCCTCGTCTGTACGCCGGGTTCCGTTATCGTGTACAGGTCGTTTGTCAAGCGTTTAATATACTCGGCCCATCGTCGGCCCCGCTGGTCCGGTGTCCCGGGGGATGATGATGCGTCGGCGGTCCTGCTGGTGCGGCTCTTCGTGGGTGTCCCTCGGGGCATCCACTCGGATTTCTTCGGTGCGGCGATTCAAACGTTCGCGCCCGTCCGCCGTTCGGTCAGCGGTCCTGCTTCGTCGCGGTGGCGGCAGGCAGCGCGCGTGTACCGGCACTGTTGCGGCGGAACGGCACTGGGCGGCGTGCGTGTACCGGCACTGTTGCGGCGGAATGGCACTAGGTGGCGCACGCGCGTCTCACTTCACTTTACTCCGCGGTACCATTAACCTCGAAAATTCCTCGTGGGTGTAATCCTGCCGGTCCCACGTGGTTAAACAAGTCCCTGTTCGGGCGCCATGTAACGAGTCCGTTTCCCGGCGGATCTCGTTCAACGGTTCCTCGCGGCCGGATTTGGCTCGCCGTGCCAAGGTTCGCGGCGGAATAACGCGACGGTTACGGCGGGATACGGGCGGTCGGGGGCGGGAGATTAACGGCACGAGTTTCTCAAGTGTTCGTCACGTTCCCGGCGTTCGCGTCTCGGTTTTCGGCGGTCGCGATTCAGGTCCCGCGCGCGGGTCGTATCACGGCGGGGTCATGGCTGTACGCAGCGGCGTATCCGGACCAGGGGCAACCTCGGTGGACGGAGAGCCCGTGTCCCAGGACGACCGGCGTTCCGCCGGTCGCGAGTGGTTCGCTCTCCGAGGGTGTAGGGCGGAGGCGGAGATGTCGGGGTTGACGGAAAAGAAGGTTACTTACCCTGGTTCCGGTCCTCGATCGCTCGGCGTTCGGGTCGGCACTTCAGGTATTCCTGTAGCAGCGGCGTGTTCGGGGTTCGCGGGTCGCGAGGACACTTCGGCACAACTCGGTGATTATAATTCCGCGGGCAAAATATACTCTCGCGGCTCGGATTAACGTTCGGCTTCTCGGCGTCGCGGAGAACGGTTCCGTTCGCGATCGGGCGGTCGGTATCGGCGGCTAGCGATCTCTTCGGAATACACGGTCTGTTCGCGATCGTGGCGGAAAGCCAAAGAGGCCGTTTTCCGGCTCGTCTCTCTCGTCTTGCTTGGCGAGGGGGTGCGGGGCGGTACGGTTCGCGGCCGGCTTTTCCGGTGGCGTCACGCATCCGGCGCGACGGTATCGCATCATGGCGGGTTCCGGTTCCCGCCAAGATCGGTTCGGTGGTGCGGGGGGTCGCGGGGGCGCTCGCGGGTACCGACGGATCTCGGTATCCGTCGGTCGTGTTCGGGGCGGTTCGAGTTCGGGGCGCGTATGGCTAGGAACAGGCCTGGCGCGGCCAGGTCTGTTACAACACTAAGCGAGATATTCAAGGTGGTCAAGTTAGCTGTGACACCCTGCATATGTATATAATTGGGAGACCATATTACCACGTTACCAAGTTACCATATCTTTCCCTCTATTACATTCGACATATATCATACATACGTAAATAAATATTACTAACAGCAAATTCATAGTATAAAACGTAACTTGCCTTTCTCGCCACTTTTTATTTTTAGATGTGCGGGTCCCAAATGGTGTATAATGGTTTTTTCTTTTACGCCCCACGTTGCTTTGCGCTTCATCATCTTGTATTCTTCCTTCCATGATTGTAACACCTACACAATGACACTTTACACTATATTCACATTTACACTTTACACTATCTTCACACAATTACACTTTACACTATATTCACATTTACACTTTACACTATATTTACGAAATTACACTTTACACTTTACAAAATTATTAACAAACCGCGTTGTAATAACGAATCGCTTCGTACTTTCGTACTGTAAAGCGCGCGACGATGAACTGGTCAACCAATTCTGTCAGACATCGGTTACAAATCGGTGAGAGAGCAAAAGAGAGTGCAAACATATGATTGAAGTATTTCTCTCTCTTTTTCTCTCACTCGCTCTCACCCCCGCTATCTCTCTTTTTCTCTCTCGCTCTCACTCCCGCTTTCTCTCTCTTTCTTTCTCACCCCCGCTTCCTCTCCCTTTCTCTCTCACTCTCACCACCGCTCTGTCACTCTCACCCCCCACTCAAAGACAAATGAATGCAACAGGCGCCCTGGGCCTTGCCGATAGGACCTGGCAAGGGTGCGATCGTTAGAAAGAAAGTTGTCGTCCAGCTGGAAACATCGTAAGTACCCTTCACTCTTGCTACGCCTGTCTCTTGCAGGAAATCTCTTTTTCTTTTTTTCGTGTCACTAATTTTAACGCGGCTTTTCTATGAAATCAAATATTTTGATCGAAAGCATCTTCATATTTTAAATTGGGTTTTGTACACTTTGCTTTGGTTTAATACAAGTTTCCTATTTATTTGCAAATCTGTTTTCACGCGGTATGTATATTCTGCGTACATGGTTCCTTTTTTTTACACAAGTTTTGTATTTTTATTCCATTCTGTTTCCTTATTTTGCACGGTCTTTTTATACGGTACGTATCCACCGTGTAAAATGACACCGACGTGTATCTGATTTTGTAACCTTCACTGAGCATACAGTGAAGAGCAAAACTAGAAGTAGAATAAAAATAAAGATATTTGTGCAGAAACAGGAACAATGCACGCAGAATAAACTGTGTACAAACAGATTTACAGAAAAGTAGGAAAGTTGTGTCAAACCAAGGCAAACTCTACAAAAACCAATTTAAAATATAAAAATTCATTCAATCAAAATATTTCATTTAGCAAACATATTTCAAGATATAGATATGTAGAGTTTTGTAGAGTCTGCTACTGTTTCGGATCACGCGAGCTCCGCGGCGGCACGAGACCCAAGTCTGGGCCAGGGGCGAGAGAGGTGACGGGATTGCCCAAACATAACAAGGCTCTCGTCACCTCTCCCCCCACCTTTCGACCACCTTCAGCGCAACCGACTCCCAATAATTCGTTGTAATTAGTCTTTGAACTGCTCTTTTCTAACACGCATCGCTTCGCTTGAGCCTTGCCGTTTTCTCTTAACAAAAGGAAACTCATTGCGCTTCTTCGGGTTTCCGCGCTTCGCTTAGTTATAGTTTTCTTACGTTATTGTACTAATTGTCTTAAGTTGGTGTCGGGATTAGTTGTTAAGTGACTCACGCAAGTTTGAATAAAATAGACGCTAGATAGATTTAGAACACCACAGTGCTCGCATCGAAGATTCTTAACTCCCTCCACGATTCCTACTGCATCCTTTAACAGCTACAATAATTTTTGTAATTTTTTTCAGATGCCAACCGTAGCGACTCAAACTGACAGGAAGCTGACGTCGCGCACCCGAGACGCGGGTCGCGATCGCGATGCTCGCGGTCGCGGTCGCCGACATCGCAATTACATTCGTCTCGATATCAATCTTCCCGATCGCCTACATCATTTAGATTAGATCAAATGACTTGAATGTTATTGAGAAGTTCGAAGGATTAGTTTATTAGACGAGGTGTAAAAAATTTTTGAAAAAAGTTTCAATTGGTCGGAATCGCAAAAGAAATAGTAAAAGTTGGTTTTTTTAGCTTTTTTATCTGAGCCTGTATTGAAAATTTAAAAAATGTGTTTGATTTTCTTGAATAAATTATATCCATGCTGAATATTTCGTCTATATTGGTTAATTCGTTTACGAGTTATAAACGATTAAAAGTGCGGTCGAAAATCGTGAAAAATGGCAATTTTTCCACTTGCGTTTATAACTCGTAAACGAATTAACCAATATCGGTGAAATTTCCAGCATGGATATAATTTATTCGACCGAATCAAATACATTCTTTAAATTTTCAATACAGGCTCAGATAAAAAAGCTGAAAAAAACAACTTTTACTATATCTTTTGCGATTCCGACCAATTCAAATTTTTTTCAAAAATTTTTTACACCTCGTCTAATAAACTAATCCTTCTAACTTCTTAATAACATTCAAGTCATTTGATCTAATTTTTAAAAAGTTATGTTGCTTCAAATAGTGTAGACTCAGTTTTGCTCGTTACTGTATATGAATGAGAACATTTAAAAAATTGTCTGTTTAATAATGTTTGTTTTTCACGTTACAGCTGCACGAAATACAAAAAGACATAAAGTCGATGAGACGAGGAGGAAGTGGCGGCAGGGGTGGCAGTGGCGGCTGGGGTAGCAGAGGAGGCAGGGGTGGCAGAGGAGGCAGCGGTGGCTGGAGTAACAGAGGCGCCCATAAAAGTGCCAAACAAAATTATTACATATTTAAAAATTAATTTAAAATATAGAATTAATACTGATATGTTTAATCTTTTTTGTTATATTCTCCATCTTGCCTTTGCGTTATTCCTTTAAATTCCTAAAATCCAATATATTCCTTTTTCAACTAAAATTATTTTTATCATTATTCTACTCTCGTGTGCCTACTGTATACACCTAAAAGATTATTTTCATAGACTTGGTAGTTCAATTGTTATAATTTAATGAAAAAGGTTGACACTTTATTTTCAAGACCTGTAAAAGTAACCCTTTGCACTCGGCGCTATTTTCATTCTAAAACTAAATTTTTCTCTTCTGTCTTAGAATATTTTCATTTTATTCATACGAAACTGATCCGATTTCCACATATAATATTTAAATGTTTAGTAATCTGTTAAATTCAAATTTTTTAATGTAACAAATACATTGTAATATTTGTTGTAATTTCTTTGAAATAATGCCACAACAATTTCTAGTGGTGGTTCAGAGTCACCACTCGAGTGCAAAGGGTTAACAATTTCTTTTTCTCTTTTGTATAATGTGGTACTGTATGTAAGCTCGTCGGTATACAAATGTGATCGCAATTTCATATGACACATGAAGCTCCAGCTACTACTATGATATATGCGTATATGGACAACTGCACATTGCTTGCATGAGTCCGAAACATCAAACTAGCGGAGTATTTGCATGGATAGGAAAATTATATACATATACACACATATACAGACGCACGTTGCCGATGAGCGAATAGGCGTCGAACATAACCACAATCTACGCTTGCAGTTTGCTCCAATCCCACTTCGACAGTCCTGTAGGTTTACGGTCTGGGGAATTTCCAGACTGCGGCCTACTACCGCCGGGAAACCGGAAACTGGATGGAAGGCACTGTTGCGTGTTGTAGTACAGAAAACTTTATTACGTCTTATCACGACGAAGGTTGTTACAAGAGAGAGATTGTGTAATCGCGGCGGCGGCAAATCCGCCTTGGGTCGTCGGACACGTAGAGTCGAGAGCGGCGACTCGCTCTTGCCGCCTGCACGCGGCTGATGCCGGCGATGCTTTTTTTTTTTTTTTTTTTTTTTTTTTCCGAGGAGGTAATCACTATTACGGATACCCGACCCCTCCCGGGGGGGAGTGGGCCGGGTTATGTGGGACTCCTCGGCTGGTGGGTGCAATGCCGAGTATACCCACTAACTCCTCCCCGTCCGTCCCTAGGCTCCTGGGGGCACCCGTGGTCCGCGCGCGCATGTCTATCCGGTGTGCCCCCGCCATAGCATTCCTCCCTGGGTGGGGGACGCGGCCTCCACCCTATCCTACTCTATCCGAAGGCGCCACGCAACGGACGACGTGAAGCCTTCCCCCCCATTTAGGCCGCCCGATGGACGTCCGGGCCCCCGCCCGAGACGTCCGACGGCCTCCGGGGACGCCATTGGCAACCGAGTATAAGGAGACCGTCGGTCCCCCGCCTCGAGATCACCAAGGGCGCCCCCGCCCGCGTTAAGGACGCCGCAACGGAGGCACGCCCCCGGGGCGTGCCCTGCGTCTCCTTCTCCCACCCCTTCGGCCGGGATCGTGATTTCGCTCACGACCCCGTTCCGCAGCCTCCTTCTGCAGCATTACCTGCTCGCAGAAGGAGGCGAACCCTCTCCACGCCCCCTCGCCGCCCGCTGCCGCCGAGACGACAGCCGGAAGCGAGAGGTCATGGCCCACTGCGCGCCGCAGAGCACGGCGCTCACCCGCCCACGCTTGATGCCGGCGATGCTAGCGCTGCAGCAAGGTACGGCAGCATACGTAGCCCCTACAGTCCTTCTACTTAGGCGCCACCTGATGAGCTCCAGCTCAACTAAACTTGTCACATTTTTTGCTGTATATTATCGATATCATGAATTCTGACGCTAGAAAGCCATGCCGAAACGGGAAACAAGTTTTCGCCTTTATTTCGCAACAGAATCAAGACAAATTATAGCTCAATTTGTAGCTGGAGATATTTTCTAATGCGGGCTGGTCTCGACATCATCCAGAAAACTCATCCAATGGCATAAAAATGCTTGAATTCCACGGCACGTGCATCGTCAATTTTTGGTCTACTTCTAACGCTCATATTTCTAAATAACTGCATAATCTCGTCAGCTCATGACCAGCCCGCATTAGATTGGACCTTCCTCTTTCGAATGAGCCCTTTACCAGCGACAAAATATTCTTTTTTAAGGACGAAAACTTGATCCCCGTAAAACCATATTTTGTCGGTAAAGTAGTCAATCTACTTTTGGCAGTCCGGGCCCTTAAAACCAATAACCAAATCCTCCTGGAAATACCTGGATCCCGTATTCGGTATCTCCGAAACTGGAACGCAGAAAAAAAGTATGCTACGAAATTTGCTGATCTTTTTAATCACAATAAGATTCTATTATAAAAAATATAGATATCAATTTGAAAAAACGAAGTTGACCTTCAAATGCCCTTGAAAACGCCACCCAAATAAAAAACTAATACTGCTCCCCCTCGAAATACTTGGACACGTGTCTTATACGTTTTTAATATCTTTCATACTTTTCGAGATATTCGGCTGGAAAGTTTTCAAATGATCACCCTGTATATTGCATTACAACGAGGTTACAAGGCATTACAACAGTTGTTGTACAACTGTTTATACAACATTCGTCACATTTAGAGGATTCTGACTGCATCCATGAGAACTTTGTGACGGGTATCCGTCGGGGTGGAGGGAGTGCCGACTCAGCCGGCTGCCAGGGGTCGGTAGCGCCTCGAGGAGGAATAACGTGTAGTCGTTTTTCTGGTGGAATACTCGTTTATTGTCCGTATGTTCGCTATTTACAGTGGGTGCCCACAGGTGGCGTGATTGCGGCGGTATCGCGGTGGTATCGCGGCGGATCGGTAGCGCGGCGGATCGGTGCGGCGGCGCGGTATCGCCTCGGCGTCGGGGAATCGGTCAGGGGTTCGTAGGATGGTCCCGCGGGCTTGCGCCCCTCGGGGGAGGGATTCCGGCCCGTTTGCACGGTGCCGGCTCGGACGAGTTTCCCGTAGGCTTGCGCCCCTCGGGGGAGGGATTCCGGCCCGTTTGCACGGTGCCGGCTCGGATGATTTTCCCGTAGGCTTGCGCCCCTCGGGGGAGGGATTCCGGCCCGTTTGCACGGTGCCGGCTCGGATGAATTTCCCGTAGGCTTGCGCCCCTCGGGGGAGGGATTCCTGCCCGTTTGCACGGTGCAGGCTCGGATACGGGAACGAGGGTGTCTGGCGGAAACGGCGGTTTCGGTAGGGACGGGGTACGGTCGGGTGGGAGGTACAGCGGAGGGCTTACTCGGCGGTCGCTCTTGCTCTCGCATGCCTGGCCTCAACTGCCCCGATTTCTGCTTCTCGCGGCCTACTTATCCTTCCCACCGCTCACTTCCACTCGCGAGCAGCCGGCTCGTCGCGGCGGCCACCTCGCGGCCGCGACGAGAGGCTGTGCTCGGCCGCGGTCTCGGCGCGCTCGCTGGGAGTGGGGCGGTGGGAGGCGCGGTGTTAGGCGGGGAAGTCGCGGGCCTTAGCTATACCCGTTACAACTTAATGATAGCACACATGTGCTATGTTTTTGTCCACATGATCCTACTAGACCTGCAGGCAAGCTCGAATATTAGAGCCGAGTTCCGAGCGAATAGCTTGCATCGTGCAGGCACTCGACACAGCTCGACATATTTGTTACTTTTAGTCTCATTAATGTACTTTTTATATATTGCAGAAAAAAATGATCTCCGCGCGAGGTGCGGAACAACATCTATAAGCGGCTGAGGGGGCAGTGGCCGACGAAACGGACGAGGGGGCGGGCGAGGTTTCGGCCGATGGAGCGGCGGGCGAGGCATTACACAAGGCGGCAGAGGAGCTCACAATTATCACATAACGTTTCAATAAAAAAAAATATATACATATGTTCTCTAATTTAATTTTTTGAATTTTCCTTTGTGTTCGCCTTATCATTTTTTAATTAATTGTTTAAAAAAATAAGCAGAACGCCGAGCCCTAGCAGAGCACAGTCTCAGCCTCCAGAAACACAGAAACACATCCACGTAGACAGAATATTCCGAAGGCAGACATAGCATCGCAATACAGATAGGGCAAAGCGGGTGTTGGACCAAGAAAACTTGAACAGGAAAAATCCTCATCGCCCAATCTTACCGACCTACAGAGGGAGGTCGAACCATAAAGCATCGGAGCACGTTCACGAAACCTTCAGGGGAACAACAGTTCAAATCCAAACAGATCGGCAGAAGCGATCACACCGCAGCATCGAGCTCTTTCAGGTCACCGAACGGAACATCCGTAACTGGAGAGTCATGCCGGAAGAATGTATTATGAAATTTTATTATTAAATTATTATTATTTTTTTTTATTATTAAACTACTAAGAAACATCATAGATGCCTGAATGGTGATTGAAGAATCACCACCTACCTTATTACTGCCATTATTTACGCGTATTATTGTGTTATATACTTAAGGGCATGCGCGCAGTTGGCGCGGGATATGAACGTAATTTGTTTATAACGACCGCATGCAGAAAAATGAAAATCGCTACGGTTATTCGGTATCGTGCATTCGGTAAAGGCGATCGAAGGCAACATTTCGTAGGCAAAATTTGGGCCAATGGAACCGGTAAGTTTCAGTCTCCTCTATCATATAATTAATCTAAAATATCATATATATTATCGGTATATCATTATATTATTTTTCATATGTTTTTCAGATTCGAGACCGTCGACGAGGGAGGACGATCCAGAAACCGGCGAGGTATCAGACCACCTCGTCGGATGAGGGGCCTCGGCGACGGAAACGCCTCATTCAATTGCCTAGTGCCGGTGATTCCGATGAGGAGCTCCGGCGAATTCTGGAGGCCGATTCGCCGGAAAATCATGGATCGACATCATTGCTTAACAATCCTCCTCCTATACCACCATCAACCTCCTCACCGATAGATTTATCCTCTTCCTCCTCATCCTATCTACCACCACGTCCTATACCACCACAGACCACCACCATTCCAGACCACCATGATTCCATGCATCCCCCATCCGATCCATGCATTCCATATCCTCCCAATACGAGCAACTGATGAAAAGGCTTGACCGCATAGAGAAAAAAATGGATCAGTATGTAATTTAAGAAATTGAAATTACAGTAATGACAGTATGATGGAAATATTTAACAAGAATTAACAAAATTGACTTCTTTGTAGAATATTAAGCAAAAAGGACAAACCAAGAAATTATGGGAAAAAGCCGGAATATGTCTACCTCTTCGAACGAGGGAAGAGGTAGACAACTTTGAAAACTGCTTCGACGAGGAGTATAATAATGTGGTAAGTGTATGCATTTATTCCATTGCTATATGCGCGCACACGTGTGAGTATATATATTAATGATATCAGTTATTATTTTTTAGGTTGACTTTTTGCTCATATCGGAGGGCACAATCTAAAAGAGGCACTCAGTGCCTCTTTTAGAGAGGCTGTCTCAGACAGCCTCTTACCCTTATACACATGGTTTGGCACGGACAGTTGGCAACCATTGTGTCCCACGAAAATTGTGCGGGCCCTTTTCGAGAAGAATTAGTTATTCCTTAATACATTAACATTAATATGACCGTGTGTAAGGAATTCGAGCGACCGCGACCCATGCGGGCCGCAACCATAGGCCGGCCAAGGGCGCAGTTTATGATTACGGTGCGGACGTGACTTCAGGCTATTTTTGAGATTTAGCGGAACTTTATGTTTTATGATGATTTATTAGAGACTTCGTATTTTAGCTAAAGGTCTAAATAGTCGTTGACGTACCGTAAAACATCTGCGGACCAAACGTGCACCATTAAGGACCCTAGGTAGGCGACGAGGATTCGGGGCGAGGGTACCCAAATAAACTAGTCGGCTTCCCTCACCCTGTCGCCTCTCGGAGGGCGTACTTTACAATTAAGACACCCGATTGGCTTCTGGGATGTAACCGCCTACACGGCAAAAACCGTTAAAAGTGTAGAGCGGAGAAGAAGCCAACGTTGTCGTAGCGCGCACGAGGGTAACCTCTAGTCCTTGTCCTTTTCTGAAATAAACGTGTTTATCGCATTCTAAGATCCTCGACATCCTTACACGTGTAAATAATCTTTGTTAAATAATGTTGCAGATGCAGTTTGCGAAAGCACAGCTTTTTCAAGGCCCACTCGCCTCGAATTTCAAGATTCGATGCGAGTGGTCCTGAAAGCTCGCAAGGAAAGGGTCCAGCACAAGAAGCCGTCGGGCAGTGCGGCCAGATACGTTAATCCCTGGGAGAAGGCGGAGGGTTGGTAACCGGGGCGCAAGTGGAGGGAGGAGTAGTAGTGGGTAAACCCTCGCTGTCACATCGCCCCTCTGAAACGGGGGGCGATCGCTTGGGGAGTCCCACACTTTCTCGGGGTTGGAATGGCCCCGAGAAGTTGCGCGTAAAGCATTTAAGCTCCTGCACTTAAAATAACAAAAATAAAAAGCACCAAACACCACTTTTCAGTGCTCCAAACAGCACTTTGTGGTGCTAATTTAAAATTATGTTAAATCATATTTTAAATTAAATTGGCTTTTTAAATTAAATTATGTATTTTAAATTATATTAAATTATATTACAATTGTACTAATTGTAAGAGTTTAAGAATAAATTCAATTGAAATAAAAAATTAATACACATTAAAAATATTCCGTCATCCCTTTCCATATCCTTCTTTCAATCTTCTTCGAATTCACTTCCTCTCGCACGCACACTCTTCGCGCTCTTTTCTCTCTCTCTCTCTCTCGCACATTCGTGCTCTCTCTGTCTCGCACGCACACTCTTCGCGCTCTTTTCTTTCTCTCTCGCACGCACACTCTTCGCGCGCGTTCTCTCTCTCTCTTTCTCGCACGTACCCTCTTCGCCTTCCACAACACGGCGCTTTGTCTTTCACGACACATTGTGGTGTTTACGCATTACTTTTTCTTTATTACGCATTGAAACTTAAATGAAATACCTTTTCCCATCCTACACAGGAAGATTTACTTCAATTTTTCCCGATATTTACTGTTAGAACAAGGTTACGTCCGTTCTTAGTGTGACGGACGTGCCCTCTATAACGAAGGCTGATCGCAGCCAAAGTTTGGCTCCAATTCCGCATGGAATTTTACCTGGAGAGTTTGCATTGATTTTGCAATCCATCTGCCTCCGCATTTGACTAGGAATTCGACGACAAAATTTGGTGACCAAATCATACCAAATGGGGACCTTCAAGCAAGGTTTGGTACCAAATATACAGGGTCATCCGTTTTTAAACGGCCAAACGTCAACCAGCTATAGAGGACCCCAAATGGAACAACTTTCACCCCTAACACTTTTTTTGATTCGAAGTTATTTCATTCAGTCACCCCGGCGTGCCCCATGTCAAAAAAACCAAGATCCAAAGGTCATACAAAAGAGTTGACTTAATAAAAAAGATGCCCCTATTTATTTTAAACCAAACAAAGGAAAAATCATCAAGATACATAATTGCAGTCCTAATATATTTAATCTTAAGTGAACGCAAAAAATGACATGTTTTTGAAATTATCTAAAAATCAAGACCGAATCAAAAAAAGTGTTAGGGGTGAAAGTTGTTTCATTTGGGGTCCTCTATAGCTGGTTGACGTTTGGCCGTTTGAAAACGGATGACCCTGTATATGTCTTTTGCTCGTAATGTGTGGAGCACACATTCCACTGCTCAGAGGGGTTTTTCTGGGTCAGCTTTCGAATGGTTCATTAATCATTGAAAAACCTCTAAGGGCAATTTTGACCATCTTAATCGGCTAGGCCCTTTGCAATTTCTAGCTTTTACCATTAAATCTTCTATTAGCGGAAAGGGTTGTGATTGTGGTACGGCCATTTTATTTAAGTCTCTAAAATCGCAACACAATCTTGTTTTTTTATTTTCTTCTCTTTTGTACGCTGGAGTTACGGGAGCCGCGAAGGGGCTGTAAAATTTTGCAACTTGTGCTTCTATCTCCTTTTTGTCTTCTATGCTGCATTTGTGTGGTCTTTTGCTACAGAATTTGTCCATTAGTAGGTCAATTCTAGCCTCATAATTTTTCACCATCCCTACATCGTATTTATCTTTGGCAAATATTGCACTGTACTTTTCTATTAATTTGTTTATTTCTGTTTTTCTTTTATAGTCCAGTTGATCTATAGAAACTCTAAAATTTGATGTATTTATATGTTCGTTAAAATTTATAACATATGTCCGATTCGTCGCAGACGGTCCGCGTATTTCCGGCCGTGTGGCAATCGAGGATGCCACAGCTGTGCGAAGCATGCTCTTTCGTCCCAAAACATATTGCGCATAGAGCCCTTTTCCGATTTTTGTCCGTCCTTCGACTAATCACGAAGAATGCTAATCCTTGAGTTGCCGCACGCGAGGCGCTTGAGGGTTCGAGCTGATGGCATTGCAAATTACAATGCTTATGAGTTTCCTTGAAAATTATAAGGACTCTGCTAAAGAACGCGTTAAACTACGAGAACGGATCGAGCGTTTAAAATCATACTTCGAAAAATTCGACGAACAACAAAACGAGCTGGCAATAATATCGGATGACAGCGAGACTGTGCTTTTGCAACGAGAAGAACTCACAGAATATTACGATGATGTGCTAGCGTCCGCGATAACACTGTTAGAAAATCTTCAGACGCCTTCAAATAATGCAATCAAGGAAAACAATCTTACAAGTAAATCCAATTCGGTTCCAGTCAAATTACCTAAAATAGATTTACCAAAATTCGATGGTCGCATCGAAAATTGGATTACCTTTAAAGACGCCTTCCAACGATGATACACGCGCACGAAGGTCTAAGTAATATTCAGAAATTAAATTATCTTAGGCTTTCATTATCAGGAAGAGCCGAAATCGCGATAGGAGCTTTTACAATTACTGACGACAACTACGCAGCCGCTTGGAATCATTTAGTAGAAATTTACGATAACAAACGCGCTTTGGTTTTACGACACGCGGCACTTTTACGCGACACTCCATCAATGCCTAACGAGTAATCCGAGTCAATTCGCGATCTTGTTAATGTGGATTGGATTTTTGCCGAGGATGGGTGTCACGGGGCGGAATAACGAACTGCGAAACTTCCCAAAAAATATCTTTACTTGTCGAAGTGCTCGAAACGGAGGTTGCTCGGAATCTGTCGAGTCTCTTCGGTTCTCCTTAATTTTCCTTGAGGCTATGGAGGGGTGAATCCTAGCTTACCCCGGCTGCCTGCCGGGGTGCTGGAAAAACCCAAGGGTTGTAAACTTCGGGGCCCCCGGGCACTGCTCGCCACATGGCTCGGACCCATCCACATTTGGGTTGCAGATGCTCGGGAGTCCCGCTCCATGAATTGGGCCCGCCGAAGGTCTCCGGTTTACGATCCCGGCGCAATAAAATGTACCCTCGTAGGAAATGCCCACAGCTCGCCCATTCCTGACACTCTAGACCGTCCTCGGTCGACAAGGCCTTCATTTTTTTTTTTTTTTTTATATATATATTACTAACGAGATTATACAATAAGTGCGCATACGTGGTTAAAGTTATACAATGTAGTAATTAATATTAAGTTTTCAGGAATGCTGGGACTACGAAAATATCTAATTTATGCTAAATATACTTAAATTCTAGGGTTGTGTTTCGAATTTTACATTGGTTATTTAGTCCAAGGTTTCATTTGATCAGGGCCTACGGTTGTTGTAAAGGGTATGCGGGATCGCTGGAATCCATCGGGTTCTTTTACAATATAATGGTCATGATCAAGAATTTTGACAATTTCGTAGGGTCCTTTAAATTTCGGTATTAGTTTCTTATTTATGCCTGGGGTAACATCGTGGTTTCTAATGACAACGTAATCGCCGACCATATATAGTGTGCTCGCTTTATGTCGTTTATTGTAGTCTTTTGCATTCTTTTCTTGCATTTTCTTGATTGATTCGCACGCCTTGTCTCTTAATGTAGTTAAGTCTCTGGTGTCGCCAAAATCAGAGGTAATAATGTCGCGTATGTTGTCCTTGATTTCTCCTATTTGGTCCGTGCCGAAAAGTAATTTACTAGGAGTGGTTTGAATCGACTTACATATGGTATTGTTTAAAGCATATTCGGCCTTGTACAAAACGTAGGACCAGTCTTTGGGCGTTTCACACAATTTTGCTAGCATCGGTGTAAGAACTCTATTGTAGCGTTCGACCTGTCCGTTGGCGCGGGGGGTACCAACGGCTGTAAGTATGTGGGTCACGTTTTGCTCGTTAAGGAAATCTTTGAATATGTTTGATGTAAAACAAGATCCTCGGTCACTGATGATGCGGCGTGGTTTACTGTAACTGCAAAAATATACGCGGAGATTTTTTATTACTTCATCGGCACTCGTTGATTTACATGGGAATAGTCTAATAAATTTCGTAAATGCATCAATAATCGAAAGCACGAATTTAAATCGTCTACCGCTCTTCTCGAGGGGTCCGTAATGGTCAATATGTATGGTCGCGAATGGTACACTGTCCTTTGGAATACTATTTAAATATCCTTCACTGCGGCCTTCGATAGGTGAAAATTCGATGCATTTTAAGCAATTATCAATATGTTCTCTCACTTTGCGGCGAATATTAGAGAACCAATACACACGCGTGATGTGTTCAACAACTTTGTCGACTCCTAGATGCCCTAAATCATCGTGAGATGCTCGAATGACGTTTCTTTCCATCGTTTGCGGTACATAAAACAATAAATCGTCCCTTACTTTGCGATATACTAGGCCGTCTCTAAGTTCGTAGAATTTATCCTCTGCCGTCTCTAATTGTCTCTTTATTTCCTCGATTGTCGCATCCTGACTCTGTTTTAATGACAGTACCTGTTCAAAGCTATTTGCTTCCAAAATTAAAATACTATGGCATCTGCTTAAGGCATCAACATGACTCATTTTGCTGTTTTTCCGGCGAACAATTTCGTAATTATAATTTTGTAAAAACAGTGCCCACCGATAGATTCGCGGGTTGACGTTTTGTTTATTCAGGGTTAGCCTAAAGCTGTCGCAGTCAGTGACGATTGTGAATGGTATACCTGACAAATAGATGTCAAATCTTTTAATGGCGTAGACGACGGATAAGCACTCCAGCTCGAAACTATGGTATTTGCATTCTGCAGGGCTAGTGCGTTTACTAAAATAAAATACCGGGCGCAATGATTTGTTCGGTTGTTTCTGTAATAAGATAGCGACGAATCCGCTCGCGCTCGCGTCACAATGGAGTTCCGTATGTAGTTTCGGATCGAAAATTGTTAGTACCGGATCGGATGCTAATTTATATTTTAGGGTTTCGAAAGCTAGATGCTCGTCTGGGCCAAAAGTGAAATTCGACGATTTTAGGGAGTCGTATAAGGGTTTTGCGACAATCGAGAAGCCTTCGATAAAACGGCGAAAATAGCTCGCTAAACAAATAAATCTGTGTACTTCTTTTGCGTTTTTTGGTATCGGATAATCTAAGACGGAAGCTACATTTTCTTTACTCGGACGGATTCCATGACCGTCAATTAAATACCCTAAATATGTGATTTCTGTGTATAAGAATGAGCACTTGTCCCACCGAAACTGTAATCTATATTTATTGGCTGTGTGAAATACTTTTTGTAGGATATTCAAATGTTCGTCGATTGTGGATGTGGCCACCAATATGTCATCTAGGTATAATATCTCACCGCTATATATTAGGTTTTGGAAAATGTCGTTTAAAAATCTTTGAAAAATTCGTGGCGCGTTAGTGAGGCCGAAAGGCATTCTTAAATATTCAAATTGTCCTAGGGGTGTAACGAAAGAAGTGTATTTAATAGAGTTTTCGGCCATTTTTACATGATGAAATCCGTTGCGTAAATCTAATTTCGAAAAATATTTTTTATCGTTTAATCGATCCAGATGGTCGTCAATTAACGGGGTCGGATAGTTGTCCTTAACTGTGATTTTAGTCAGTTCACGGTAGTCTGTACGTAATCTAACATCGCCTGTTTTCTTTCGAACTAATACTATTGGGCTAGCGTGAGGTGAATTGCTCGGTCTGATGATCTTTTCTTCCAAAAGTGTGTCTAACAAAGTTTTTAATTTTTCTTTATCCGTGAACGAGAGGCGTCTCGGTCTAAAACTAACTGGTTGTCCCGTCTTTAATTCAATGGACATTTCTATTGGGGAGGTTTCCTCACCATCGCGTAAAAAGTTTTTCGATGCTTCGGCACGGAGTTTCTTAACAATTGTCGAAAGGTGTGGTAATTCTGGGTTTACATTGACGTCCTCTGAGACTGTAGTTGCGTTATCTGCATAATCGATTTGCAAAATTTGCTTAATGTGATTATCGCATTCTTCTTGTTTCGTTCGCTGTATTTCGAATTTCTGCCCTAAAGTCACGGTTATCGAGGGGTGTAATAAATAATCGCGACCTAAGATAGCTGCATAAAACATTGTGTCGTCCGGAACGACCAAAAATTTTATCAAGAATGCTAGATCTTCGATTAAAACTTTATTTTCAAATGTAGCTTCGACTCTTAACGGCGAGCCATTGATGCCGCTAAGCGATTCTGTACTATTATATTGGTTACGGAATTCGGAGGGAATCAACGATGATTTAATTAAGCTTACTGAGGAACCGGAATCTATCATCGCTGATATTGTGTAGTCGCAAGTATTATGTTCTTGGTCGCCTAATGAAAATTTTATCGGTACCATAAATGCGGAGTCCGATGAAGTTGGTTGTACTAGGTTCGCCGTCGCAGGTGTGGAAAGGTTGCGCGCCGCTGCCGATGAGGAGCCACGCATTGTCGTTGTCCAGGCTGGAGGACCATACGTAGCTGCCGGTGTCTGCTGCTGATTTTTGGGGCAGTCGCCGATCCTGTGTGCACGGCTTCCGCACTTGTAACACGAGCCCCAATCTCGTGGTGGTTGTTGGCAATCCCTTCTCTGGTGACCTGTTGTATTGCAGTTGAAGCACCTCAGCTCCCCGCGACGATGTCCCGTATCTTTTCTTTCTCGATCTATCTTCGAGGAATCCAGCGTCAGCTTCGAGAATGCCTTGAGTATTTGGTCGGTCGACGAAAAACAGTGCATTCTCGCTTGGTTCCTTAGTTCGACGTCGGATACACCATCAATTATTACATCGATTAGTTCTTCCTCGTCGATATGTACGTCCTCAGCCAACGTTGCTTTGTCGTAAAAGTAGTTAGCGAATGATTCGCCTTTCACCCATACGCGTGCTTCCAATTTTCGCCTCAATTCCAGTTTGTTGGGGCGGTGGTCGAATAAAATTTTTAACTTCTCAAAAATTTCTGAGACGGACAATGAGACGTTGCTCGCTCGCGCACGGAACCATTTCAATGCTTTTCCTTTTAAGCATCTGTGGATTACTAATCTCATTGAATTTTCGTCGAGGTTGTACGTTTTCTGCAAGAGCATGGCTTGCTGTTGCCAATTCGAGAAACTATCGCCCTCGCCGGAGAATTTGTTCAGCATTTCAGCTACGTCTCGAGGATTGGCCCCACGTGTAGAGAGTGCGCTCCCGTCCGGCCGCGGCATCAGTATCTCTTTTTCGCGACGCATGAGTTCCAGCTCGCGCTCGAGCAATTCCTTTTCGCGACGAAGAAGTTCAAATTCTTTGGCGGTGATAGTGGTGTTTTCTGCAAGGCGTTCAAATAGAACACACTTCCTTTTCGAAAATTTCTATTTTATTTTCCCAGTCTGGTACAGCTGTTTGTAGGCGTGCCAGCAATTCACTCTTCGGGCCGTAAGATTTGAGATTCCTCGCACGTAAAAGGCTTCTTAAATCGGCTACCGCGAAATCATTCAATGTGGTTTTCGACATTGTGCAGAATGTTTTTTTCTACCCGCACAGAAGAAAGAGAGAGAGAAAAAAAAATTTTTTTTTCACAAAATAGTTCACACAAAGTCACAAAATAGTTCACAGAAATCGGAATATCAAAATAACCCGAACAATCGCGGCAAAACAAAACTTCGCGACTTGTTCTCCTAAAGATTCGGTAAATCCCACTTCTGAACTGTGGATTGGATTTTTGCCGAGGATGGGTGTCACGGGGCGGAATAACGAACTGCGAAACTTCCCAAAAAATATCTTTACTTGTCGAAGTGCTCGAAACGGAGGTTGCTCGGAATCTGTCGAGTCTTCGGTTCTCCTTAATTTTCCTAGAGGCTATGGAGGGGTGAATCCTAGCTTACCCCGACTGCCTGCCGGGGTGCTGGAAAAACCCAAGGGTTGTAAACTTTGCCCCCCCGGAGGGGGGCGGAGAGGGTAGGGAGGGCGCGGGGGTCTCCCCCGCGCCAACGTGTGCCCCCGGTGGTGGGGGGCGGAGGGGGTCTGGCGCGGGGAGTTTCCCCGCGCCCTGTTACGCCCCCACAACTGGGGGCGGTGTACTTGGGGGCCCGGGGTGTGAGCTGACCCGGGCCCCCGGGGGGGAGCATAGCTCCCCCCGTGATAGGACGACACCCCCCGGGTTAATTTCCCGGTTTGGGGGGGTGTCGGTCCGTCCCTTCCTTAGGGGAGGGGGATTCGTGGGGGCTATTGGGTGAGGAAGGGTCGGGGCGTGCCGGATCACGCCTCCGACGGCCCTTCCTTCCGGTGGCGGCGTCTTCTTGCCTCGGCCGGGGCCGGTTCCTTCGGGATACCGGCCCCGAGCGGGACACGAAGACTCCGGGAGCTGTGGGTGGACCGAGCTGGGGCTCGGGAAGCCCAATCCGAAGGCTCCAGGGATGGGGACACCGGGCGGGTCCCTCCGCCCGGGGTCTTATAGAGTAGGCAGTGGGGGAGGCTAACCCCCTCCCCCGGGGTGGCATGTATTAGCTGGGAGGTGTCCTGTTGAGTACTCGCGTGATCCAGGCACCTCCCCCGTAGCTTAGGTGGGCGTGAGGTTTTAGTGGGTAGTCTCCGGGGGCTTCGCCCCCCGGAGAGAATCCCACATAACCCCGGCTTCCCCCAGGGAGTCGGGGTATGTATAAAACATTTCCTCACGATAAAAAAAAAAAAAAAAAAAAGGGTTGTAAACTTCGGGGCCCCCGGGCACTGCTCGCCACATGGCTCGGACCCATCCACATTTGGGTTGCAGATGCTCGGGAGTCCCGCTCCATGAATTGGGCCCGCCGAAGGTCTCCGGTTTACAATCCCGGCGCAATAAAATGTACCCTCGTAGGAAATGCCCACATTAACCATATGCAATTACAAATACGTTCATTGCAAGCTCTAGGTCGTAGTTGGGAGGATATCGCCAACGATCTCATAACTAGTATAATTATTTCGCGCATGGGCAAGGAGATCAGGAAAACGTGGGAACGCACGTTAGCCGATACCGAAGTGCCAAAAATAAACAATATTTTCAAATTCTTGCATTTGGCCTCCCACCAATGCAGGGATTATGAATCAATATCAAACATCACGACGCAAGATCCTCCGATTAAGAAACCGCAAAATGATAATCGCGCATACAACACTCGACCACTCCCTTTGTCTTCGCCGCCAAATAATCGCGCATACAACAACCGTACACCTCAATTTTATTCGCAAAATAATCGCGCTTATAATACACGGTCATCTCCATCGCCATCACCAAACTTGAATTATCGTCAAGCTTTCGTAACGCAATATCGCTTTCCAACTTGCGGGATTTGTAAAACAGGTGAACATGCGGCTTATCAATGTAAAAAGTTTTTGGAAGCCCCCGTAGATAAAAAAATAGAATTAGCGCGCAAGGCCGAACTTTGCTTAAATTGTCTAAAGCCCGGTCATTCACCTGATACCTGTTACCGGGGCAGGTGCCAAAAATGTCATCGACCACATAACACGCGTCTTCATCGGGATAAAAATTCTAAGCAGCCAACAGTAACTTCACACGCCGAATCAAAAAACCTTGAAAACGACTCCTGACTAGCTACCCGCTTCGACGTTACGCATCAATCCCAAAACAAGATAACATCGCTAATCATTGATGGTTCGACCCATGATTTAATGGCTACAGCCACCGTTCATGCTTTGGACATCAATAAAAAACTCATAAATTGTAGAACGCTCTTGGATACATGTTCAAACGCAAATTTTATAACAGAAGAATTATTAACAAAGTTGAAATTACCAACGCGCGAGCAGAGCGTAACGATCGAAGCGTTGAACGAGCTCAATACCATAACAAATAGGCAAGTCAAACTGACAATCAAATCCCGTTTGAATAACTTTAAACGCGATTTATATTTTTTCGTAATTCCACGCATTGCTGGGCACTCTTACCCGACATCCAAATAGATAAAACAAAAATCGCGATTCCGTCTAACATTCGATTGGCGGATCCAAATTTTCATAAACCCGCGCCTATCGACATGCTGATCGGTACGGGACTGACGCTCTCGTGCCTCAGTATCGGTCAAATAAATTTATCGAAACGAACCGACTCTGACCTGATCTTACAAAAAACTCAATTCGGTTGGGTCATCGGGGGGAGTGCTCCTCCTACGTTCCACAAAAATTCGCGCAAATCCTTCTATAACAATACCGAATTTGATTTGAAAAAATTTTGGGAAATCGAAGAAGGACCACAACTTCCTCATTTCACACCTGAAGAGGAAGCTTGTGAAACGCATTTTAAAAATAACATTTCGCGCTCTGTTACCGGTCGATACGTAGTCGCGCTTCCATTTAACGACAAAAAACAAAGTATAGGAGAAACTTATAATCGCGCTATGAGTAGATTTCAATCATTAGAAAGACGATTCGCTCTTAATCCACAATTGCATACAGAGTATACACAGGCAATAGAGTGAGGAGTCTGTTTGGAATCTGGTTCAATATACACGGATATTTGTTGTAGAGGATTTATTTTAGAATGGACAACTGACAGAGTGACGTCTAGACTGGTAGCTGAGGACTCACTGCCTAGGTTTCCATCGCCCTGTCTACTTATACTTTTCTCTGCCCTTTGTGGCAGGGAGAAATCTCTTCCAAATAGTGCTGGTGTCCTCTAGACCTTTCGCACGTGGGGCTCTTCCGGTCGCGGACGACCGCTGCCCTCTTGTCGAAGGTCCTTCGGCACTCCACGATTTATGGTACCCGTGTGCAGCTATTGAGACTGTGACTAACTCGAACTAAAATCATGCTAGGGACTGAAACTAAACAGTTCTCTCAAAAATAGCATTGTCTAGTCACGTATACCATAAATCGTGTGTTCAGCAGTTTTCCAACTTTCTCTAGTCCCTACAAGAGGAATATATAACACTCGGCCATTTAACGGATATAAAGACACCTGTGCACTCTGAAGGGTTTTACCTGCCACACCACGCCGTCATCAAACCCTCCAGCTCAAGAACAAAGGTTCGAGTTGTGTTCGATGGTTCGGCAAAATCGAGTACAGGTATATCGCTGAACGACACTCTTTTAACAGGTCCTACTATTCAGGACAATCTTTTCTGCCACTTGTTAAGATTTCGAATGCACCCTTTTGTACTAACCGGGGATATTGAAAAAATGTACCGTCAATTTCTTGTCAGACCCCAAGACAGACATTATCAAAAAATTCTTTGGCGGAATGCTAAAAATGAAATCGCGACTTTTCATCTAAACACCGTTACTTTCGGTCTTACATCCGCGCCTTTCCTTGCAACGCGATGCTTGCAACAACTTGCCAACGACGAATCGCACACGTACAGCGCGGCATCCGAAGTCATAAAGAGGGACATTTATGTTGATGATCTCCTGACCGGTGCCGCCACATACCGCGATGCAATTAGATTACGCGATCAAATAATCGAATTATTAAAAAGGGGCGAACTTAATATACGACAGTGGGTTTCAAACGATCCAAAATTATTGACTGGGTTATCTACTGACCAAATTCATCCGAAACTCTTTGGGGACGAAACGGTGAAAACATTAGGTGTAGTATGGAATCCGCGAAATGACAAAATTCAATATTCAGTGAATATTAATTCGCCACAGCAACCGACAAAACGCGCAATATTATCAACAATTGCCAAAATATTCGACCCTTTGGGACTATTGTGTCCCGTAACTGTAACCGCAAAAATAATTATGCAACGTCTCTGGCAATTAAAATTAGTCTGGGATGAATCACTACCCGCTCACCTACATCGCGAATGGTTGCTTTATAAAGACGATTTAAAACTCTTGGAAAAGATCAGTTTCCACCGTCACGTCACACAACGCACCGTTGAAACAATTGAAATACACGGATTCTGTGACGCAAGTGAACGCGCTTATGGAGCGGCTATTTACATCCGTAGTATAGACCGTTCCGGAAAAATCAAAACACAAATACTTTGTGCAAAAACCAGAATCGCGCCTTTAAAAACAATAAGTCTCACTCGTCTTGAGCTCTGTGGAGCAAATTTATTAGCAAATTTATATGTCTCAATAAAAGATTCTCTCACTAATAGCGTCGCAAAAACCACGTTCTGGACAGATTCGACTGTCGTGCTGCATTGGCTTATGAAATCTCCGAGCAATCTAAAAACTTTTGTAGCCAATCGCATAGCAGAAATTCAAACAAAAACGCGCATAACCGACTGGCGCCATATTCGCACGACTGATAACCCCGCAGATTTATTGTCGCGCGGCATTACAGCAAAAGAATTACTCAATAACAAATGTTGGACATTCGGTCCGGATTGGCTCACGCTTGATAAATCGCTTTGGCCGGAATCGCGATTAGAAATTTTGCAAGATATACCTGAAGTACGCAAGATTGTTTGTCTCGCCTCAAATGTCCTCAATCCCAATGACATTCTACACAAATATTCATGTATCAAGCGTCTGCGTAGAGTGATCGCGTATTGTTTAAGATTTTTAAAGGCAAATCGTCATACCGGAGCGATTTCTGTAGAGGAAGCTCAACACGCGAACGAAAAAATTATCGCTTTAATACAGTAACAGTCGTTTTCAGAAGAAATACGCGCATTAAAAACTGGAACTGAATTGCCCAATAAAAGTAAACTTCTCTGTTTAAGTCCTTTTGTTGACAATAAAGGCATATTACGAGTCGGAGGTCGTCTCCAAATGTCAGAATTACCGTATCATGCAAAGCATAGGATATTATTGCCAAAAAACGATCATGTAACCGATCTCATTATTCGACATGCACACTTGCAAAACCACCATTCAGGTCTCAACGCTACCTTGTACCACGTTCGACAATATTACTGGCCCATCGACGGCAAAAATACTACACGTAGGATATTGCGAGGTTGCGTGAAATGTTTTAGAGTTAATCCTCCTGCGACAAGTTATGTAATGGGAATTTTACCGGCCAACCGAATCATCGAAACGCGCCCTTTTACCAACATAGGGGTAGATTATTGCGGCCCATTTTTCATTAAAGAGCGCAAGTTCCGAAACCGCATGAAAATCAAAATCTATGTTGCCGTATTTATTTGTTTTTCGAGTAAGGCTATTCACTTAGAAGTAGTCAGCGATATGACCACTGAAGCATTTATCGCAGCTTTAAAAAGAATGATCGCGCGCCGTGGAGTATGTAAAAATATTTATTCCGATAACAGTACCAACTTCATAGGTGCCAATAATGAGGTGACCGAGCTTTCCCGAGTCCTGAACGAAAATGAGAAAATTCGTCAATTTCTCGATGATAAAGAAATATCGTGGCACTTCATGCCGGCTTTAATACCACATTTCGGCGGGCTCTGGGAAGCGGCCGTCAAATCTTTCAAACATCACCTTAAACGCGTCGTAGGTAACGAATTATTTACTTACGAAGAATTTGCCACCTTTGTAACGGAAATTGAGGCTTAACTCCCTTAACCCCCTTAACTCCTTAACTCCCTTCCATTGACTCCGACATCATCCGACCCCAACGATCCCGAAGCCCTTACTCCCGGTCATTTTCTAATAGGAACCGCGCTGACGAGTATACCCGAGGTCGATCTTACCATGACCTCCAACAACAAACTGTCAAAATGGCAGCATATTCAAAAGGTGAAGCAGGACTTCTGGACCAGGTGGTCCAAGGAATATATTAATCAATTAAATGTACGCGCAAAATGGGCCAAGGGGTCCCATATAATAACCAAGGGAACCATCGTGGTACTCAAGGACAACCACCTGCCACCTTCACATTGGAATCTTGGACGGGTGGAGGAGATTCATCCAGGCCCAGATGACGTCATACGCGCTGTAACCATTCGAACAATTAACGGAGTTTATAAGCGCAATGTAAAACAACTAGCACCGCTTCTGATCGAACCTACGTCATCTTAAAATTTAAGATTTATGTCATCGCGCCTTTATTTGCTCTTATTTATATTATGTCAATCATATTCGTATACGATATTTTCTATGTAATCAATTAGTAGATAATTTTTTTTTGTATTTAGGTTAGTGGTTTCGGAGAATTCGCGTTATTTTTACAGTAACTTGCCTTTTTATTCCCTTTTAGTCTCATTAGACTGTACATATTGGCTTCCGCTAGTTCCCTAGTTGTTGATTTTTTTCATTATAAGGATTAATCGCGCCCATTTTATCTTTTCTATTGAATGACAGTGTCATTCAACGGGGGGAGCATGTCCGATTCGTCGCAGACGGTCCGCGTATTTCCGGCCGTGTGGCAATCGAGGATGCCACAGCTGCGCGAAGCATGCTCTTTCGTCCCAAAACATATTGCGCATAGAGCCCTTTTCCGATTTTTGTCCGTCCTTCGACTAATCACGAAGAATGCTAATCCTTGAGTTGCCGCACGCGAGGCGCTTGAGGGTTCGAGCTGATGGCATTGGAAAAGTGGCCATAAGTCAATCCGTACGACCCTCACTCCGTGTACCGTCCGCGAGGTACTTGAGGGTCCCGGATTCGGACACAGCGGGCCTTATGGCCCACTACACGCGCTACTCTTCCGCACGACGCAAGGTACGCTCGGGTTGCGCTACAACCCCAAGAACCGTGTCTCTGGACGTGTAAATGCACGTTTTCCAGCCCCTTGGTCTTCGTCACCGGACCTCGGCCAAGGGGCAATAAATTAGCTGCTAGCCACTTGGCTAGCACGGCGTACGGAGGCCACTCGGGCCCCAACAATACCCAGCCACTTGGCTGAAAATACATGCTGCTCCGAGGTACCAATAAACGCGCTTTTTGGGGAATTTCCCGAACGTCGGCCTAAGGTAGGGGTTTCTTCCACCACCAAAGAGGGAGGTGCCAGAAGATCCTCTCCCTTAGGCTGATCAACAAATCAGGAGAGTTTTACTCCCATCATGGGCCCATGCCCAGAATTCTCACCACCCACACGAGGTGACGAACAAACTGACCTCGGAGCAGCAAGGCAGAATCAATCCAACTGGCAACCAGTCAACTAAAAAACTCCGACTAAACGTAGACGTGCATATACAAAGGCCTCGCTTTGTTAAATCCGAAATCGCGCTAAGTTCATACCGCGCTAAGTTTACACCGCTCCAGCTCACTGTTCCGTGAATTAAAGACTCATCTAATGTTAGTTCGGCAGATGAGATTCAATAAGTTGTAAATAGTGTGAATAAATAGTCTGTTGCGCAAAGAAAAAGACTGCAACATTCATTTACAACCACGAAATTAGCCAACATACTTATCTGTAGTTTTGTTATCTTTATTTTTTTCTAAGTTTTCTTTTGTGATATTCTCATATAATTTTTGGTTGATTTCCAAATTTTCATCCTGTATTAATTGGAATTTCTTTATTATATCTAGTCCAACTAAAAAGTCATATTGAAATTTATCTTCATCAATTACAAATATATCTACACTTTTTTCTATATGAAAGATTTTTATTTTTATTGACACCATCCCATTAGTTCTTTTCACACCATTAATCGTCATTAGATTTGCTCCTTGCACGCTATCTATTTTGCCTCTTTTCAGTCTTAATAATTTTGAACTTATTAAGGAAACGTTTGAACCTGAGTCATATATTCCCAGAATTTCTACGTTATCTTGCAATCGCACTTTGACCTTGATTAATGACGGAACTACAAGTTTTTTGTTCCTTGTTAGATAGTTCGGCTTCTATTTTTGTGTTATTTACAAACTTAATTTGGTTTTTCTCTTTACCGTTATTTTCATTTCCTCTGAAGCAGCATGAGGATTCCGGATGAAAGCGATTCATTTTCCCTTTTTTTTTCACAAATTCTACATGCTCTTTTTTGTTGTTTTTTCTCTGGATCTTCTTTGGCGTATTTATTGGCAGTTTTATATTCTGTATATTCTGTCGAGGAGTTGACCTTGCAGGTGCAAAAGCTGCAGGTAGCCGTCCAGGAGGCACAAAACCGCGGCCGCAGCCGCAGCTACAGCAGAGGCCAGGAGTGAGAATCCCGCCGTGGCACAGTGTGTCGAGTATATGGGAATTCGGGAAAAAAGTCATAACTCTTAAATTATGAAATTTTCGAGTAAAGTACCTTCATACTTTTTGAAATAAAATGCAAAGGCGAATCGATTGGTATATAAAAAAATTTTTTTTTAATTATTAAAAAAAAATTTTTTTTTTAATTGCGATAACTCTTATGTTTTAATAAATTCTTATGTTTTTTTACTGCATAAAACGTAGTTTACAATTTTAACGAAAATTTAAAAAAAAGTACAATACTGTATACATTACGTATTCAAATCTTCACAAGGAGGAATTAAAACTTAGGAATCCTTAAGAGAATTCCTTTATTTTACCTAGAAATAAATAAAATGAATAAATTAATTAATTAATAAATTAACATAGATAATATGTTATTAAATAATACGTGTGCGTACTATACTACTTCAGCTTCACTATCATCAGAACAAGTGTTTGAGTTGGAATCTGATAAGTAGGATGTTTCATTTAATAATAAATAGTCTCTTATATCTGCAAAATCCTTTTTTTCTTTTTTCGTATGTTTTTTTTTTTATAATGGGCAATAATTGGATCCGACTCCAGTAGAAGACGATTTAATAGGTCTTTATTTGAATTTTCTCTTGATGTCGTGCGGGTATTATGTTCCCGAAAATATTTTATATTTTTATGTTGAGCCTCTAGAGCTTCTTCGGATAATTTGCCAATAGGAACAATTGTATTTTTAATAATTTCAACTGCATGGAAAAGTAATTTATGCGTAGTTACCGGCATCACATACCAATTATAATGTTTTAAATATAATTCTCTAGCTTCTTGAATTATTTCTTATAAATATATAATTTATAAGAATAAAATTGAACACATATGTAAGTACTTATCAAATGGCATGCGTCTAAAAATAATTGCAGCAAATTTCTTCGAAAGACTACGGAGAAAGCCGCCGTGCGCGAGCGTCTTAATATTGTTTTTTATTATTTTCTCCGCTTGAGCAAATGTGAGCAGATTTAAACCAATGCGAAATTAAAGTTTAATGTGCCACCAATTACTGTAAAAAAATTCACGGGTGTACTTTGATGTACTTTTTTTAAAACTCTAATCAAAGTTGGTAAATGTTAAACATAAAAAATTAGGACAAACTGCGATAATTTAAAAAAACTTTTTGGGAGATTGAAGGTCTAATAATGCTAAACACACCCTGTAAAAATCAAATTAAAAAACCAAATAGCTTGCGAGGGACGCATGTTTTCAAAAATGCGCGGAATTTGACAGTGAAGTTTCAGCCTCAATTTTAATAACAAATTGATTTATTCAGTTAAAATTTAAGGCAGTTTTAGAAACTACGTTTTGTTACGAACATTTTAGGATACATAAATTTGCAGATCTTACACTTTGATTTTCGGACTTTTTTCCATTGGACGACACACTGTGCGTGGAAGGGGCATGCGCCCGCCGACCCCGCCGAGCAACGGCCACTGCTGGTACCACCGCAGTTTTTACAGCCGCGCGCGAAGGCGCGAGCAGCCTTGCACGTGGGCGGCAGAGCATGCGGAAAACTAAGCCCCCGGGTAGCGACGGCGACAGCGACCCGGGAAGCGGTATACCGTCGCCTACGGATTCGCGACCAAGCATCCCGGACGGAGTACCTCATCGACACCGGCGCAGACGTCTCGGTCATACCGGTCACGGAAAAAGACAGGCAGAACCGCGCAGAGTTGACCCTGTACGCAGCGAACGGTACAGCCATCCCGACGTTCGGAAAGCGCCTCCTCCAACTGAAGCTCGGACTTGGAAGAAAGCACCAGTGGCCCTTCATAATCGCTGAGGTACAGAAGCCGATCATCGGTACCGACTTCCTGGTGCACCATGACCTGCTCGTCGACCTGCGGCGAAAACTGCTCAGACACGGCGTGACACAACTCAGCTCGCCGGGCACGTTCTCGCGGTCAGGGCAGACAGCCCGTACTGTCAGTTGCTGATGGAATTCCCCAGCCTAATGAGGGACACAATCCTCCAGGCCCGAACACCACACAAGGTGGAGCATTTCATAGAGACCACAGGGCCCCCGGTCGCAGCCCGCCCACGACGGCTTCCCCCGGACAAACTCCGAGCGGCCAAAGCGGAGTTCCACTTCATGCAGCAGAAAGGATTGTGCCGCCCCTCGAGCAGCCCATGGGCTAGCCCGTTACACCTCGTCCAGAAGAAGAACGGAGACTGGAGGCCGTGCGGCTATTACCGCAGGTTAAACGCAGTCACGACGCCGGACTGGTACCCTGTACCGTTCATACAGGACTGCACGCACATGCTGCACGGGTCGAAAATCTTCTCGACAATCGACCTAGTAAGGGCATACCAGCAGGTCCCCATCCACGAGGCCGACGTCCAGAAGACAGCTATCACGACGCCGTTCGGTTTGTTCGAGTTCCCGTTCATGACCTTCGGACTGCGGAACGCCGCATAGACGTTTCAAAGGTTTATGAATGAGGTCGTCGGCCATCTGGATTTCTGTTTCGTCTACATCGACGACATCCTCGTCGCATCCCAAAGCGTGGACGAGCACAAGCAGCACCTGCGAGCGCTCTTCCGCAGGTTGGAGGAGTACGGCCTAGCCATAAACGCCTCCAAATGCGTTTTCGGCGCCAGCGACGTCACCTTCCTGGGCTACCGCATAACACCGGACGGGCTGAGCCCGACCACGGATAAGGTAGCCAGCGTCTGAGACTACCCAAAGCCCGGCAACGTCAGAGGCCTCAGGCTCTTCCTCGGCCTGGTGAACTTCTACAACCGCTTCCTGAGAAACGCAGCACAGACGTAGGCGCCGTTTCAGCACACCATCGCAGGGCACGCCAAGAAGTCGGCAGCCGAACTGGATTGGACTCCCGCGATGGACAACGCTTTCGCGCAGCTGAAGCAGGACTTGGCCGAGGTAACACTCCTGGCGTTCCCGAGCCCGAAAGGGAAGCTAAGCCTAGCGACAGATGCATCGGACACGGCAGTCGGTGCAGTCCTGCAGTAACCGGTCAAAGGAGTGACGCGGCCACTGGGATTTTTCTCACGGCGGCTCACACCCGCCCAGGAAAGGCACTCGGCATACGACCGCGAACTCTTACCAGTCTACGCAGCGGTAAAACACTTCCGCCACGCCGTCGAGGGACGAGAGTAGGTAGTATAGGCGGGTTCTAACTCAATAGGCGAGGGGGGTCATTCTCTTGCGGGGCGATGGGAGGGATCGCCCGGCCGCCGCCGAGGTATCACCTTGCGGTTTTTGTTACCAGGATGGTGTTTCTTATCGCTGCATCGGGATTTCGGATTTCTGCTGAAGTAGCTCATTATCGTTGCAGTCGTATTCTGCAATCTGATTTGGTCTTGAAGGTTGCGATATATTTCGCGGGAGATAGAGAGAGAGGTTGTCTCTCTCTCTTCCGCTCTTGCATCTTCTTGCCACGCGACCATTTATTCGCTCTTCCTGCGAAGCCATTTTTTATTATATTTCGCGGGAGAGAGAGAGAGAGGTTGTTTCTCTCTCTCTCGCTCTTGCATCTTCTTGCCGCGCGGCCATTTATTCGCTCTTGCCGCGCGGCCATTTTTTTATTATATTTCGTGGGAGAAGGCTGTTTCTCTCTCGCTCTCGCGGTTTCATGTCGCGAGATCGCTGCATTTTGGCGAGACGGCATCTTTTGTCATAGAACCGTATACTTTTGTCAGTTGCGACGCGTCAACGGTTTTTTCATTATCACGTCTACACCTCGTATTCGCGAAATATGAATTCTCTTGGGCGAGTTGCTATGCAGTTTTTCATTATCGCGTCTACATCTCGTATTCGTTATCACGTCAAAGGTTTTTTATTCCACATCCTTCGATCAATTTTATCGCTCGAGACGTGTTTAAATAGGAGACGGTTCGCCAAAACCGTTGACGTGAAATAAGATTTGTCTTGGACGAGTCGCCATGCAGTTTGCAAAGGTTCGCGGCAATCGCATTTTCGCTGGGAGATAGAGAGAGGTTTTTTTCTCACGCTCTTGTAAATTTGCGAGCAGATACATTTTTTTATCGCTCGAGACGCGTTTAAATAGGAGGCAGTTCGCCGCTACGGACATTTCAAGTTGTGTTTCCAACCAGCGACAATGTTGGTAAAAATTGCAAAAAGACAATGCGCAATGGTCGACGAGTGTCAGCCACTGGAGGAGGTGGCGACAGTATTGGTGAGTGCGCTGTTTTGTATTGAAGTGCATCGTTTTGTATCGTATAAGTTAAAAATATTTTTCTGCAGACGGGAATGGAGAGATTGCGGTTTATCCGCGCCTGGAGACAGGCGTTCAAAATTTTACTATCAGACATGAAGGAGTGGGACGAGGAGTTCATCCCCGCGATACGATGGTTATTTGAATGGTAAGTTTTTGCTGAAATAAATTTATTTGAATATAAAGTTTTTCATTCACTTAAGATTTAAAACTAAAAATGTTTTTTTCAGATTGCTGGTATCAACATTTTTCTACTGCAGACTGGCGACCGATAGCAAAGTGTTCGTCGTGCTCGCTTTTATGTATTACTAACAAATAAATAAATAAATATGTATTGCTAATAAATAAATAAATATTTTATGTATTGCCAACAAATAAATATTTAATGTATTGGTAACAAATTACAGGTACAGGTACAGGTACAGGTACAGGTACAGGTACAGGTACAGGTACAGGTACAGGTACAGGTACAGGTACAGGTACAGGTACAGGTACAGGTACAGGTACAGGTACAGGTACAGGTACAGGTACAGGTACAGGTACAGGTACAGGTACAGGTACAGGTACAGGTACAGGTACAGGTACAGGTACAGGTACAGGTACAGGTACAGGTACAGGTACAGGTACAGGTACAGGTACAGGTACAGGTACAGGTACAGGTACAGGTACAGGTACAGGTACAGGTACAGGTACAGGTACAGGTACAGGTACAGGTACAGGTACAGGTACAGGTACAGGTACAGGTACAGGTACAGGTACAGGTACAGGTACAGGTACAGGTACAGGTACAGGTACAGGTACAGGTACAGGTACAGGTACAGGTACAGGTACAGGTACAGGTACAGGTACAGGTACAGGTACAGGTACAGGTACAGGTACAGGTACAGGTACAGGTACAGGTACAGGTACAGGTACAGGTACAGGTACAGGTACAGGTACAGGTACAGGTACAGGTACAGGTACAGGTACAGGTACAGGTACAGGTACAGGTACAGGTACAGGTACAGGTACAGGTACAGGTACAGGTACAGGTACAGGTACAGGTACAGGTACAGGTACAGGTACAGGTACAGGTACAGGTACAGGTACAGGTACAGGTACAGGTACAGGTACAGGTACAGGTACAGGTACAGGTACAGGTACAGGTACAGGTACAGGTACAGGTACAGGTACAGGTACAGGTACAGGTACAGGTACAGGTACAGGTACAGGTACAGGTACAGGTACAGGTACAGGTACAGGTACAGGTACAGGTACAGGTACAGGTACAGGTACAGGTACAGGTACAGGTACAGGTACAGGTACAGGTACAGGAATTCCAAAATTCGCTAGTCGATCGCTGACGACGTTGTCCACCTCGTCTTTTCTCTTCTGCTTCAAGGTTTCCCCCGTCATTTTGCGTTTGCGACGCATCCAAATTGTCGATTTTCGCATTGATCTCGCCGATGATGGAATCGTATAATCTCATATTCGTGTTAACATCGTGCGGAACATCATGTATCTTAGTCTCTATTTCAGACTTTAACGTGTCTTCGGTGGTTTTCAGCTCTTCCGTCAGTTTTCCAAGGATCTCTGACTTTAGACTCGCGTTGAGCGTATCCACGTATACTTTGCTAGTCGCGTGGTCGTTCGCCCGAGGTTCCGCCACGCGTCCGATCCACGCGCCTTTCGCATCGTATGATTTAACACCACCCCCGCCACCACCATCGTTCTCGTTGCTCAAACATATGGCATTGTCGCGCACGAAACTTTTAAACGCTGGATAGAAAATGGAATGAACGTTCGTCGACTCGCGTTTGTTCGCTTCGCGAAACGTCGTGCCAAATTTGTCGATAGACATTTTTTCCCGTACTTTTATCGAACCGTAACCATGCAGCGAACATTTCACTCGTCACTGATTCGACGAACGCGCCTACGCTTTAATTTATAATTATACCGGCTTCGCGAAGTTCTTCGATTATCGACATTACTTCGTTGTTGTGACCGGAATGACCGGCATTCGTCGAATACGTTAACAATTTCAGACGATCGACCAGCTCGTTCGGATCGTCCCAATGCACGTAATCGATCGGATTGTTGGTTACACACATACGAGTTGGGACTTTCATTCCCCTCCCGCTTTGCGACCCCGAAAACATCGGTCCTATAATCTTTTTATACTTGTAGGCTTTGTTCCCCATTATCTGATTCCCCCGCCGATGCGCATGCGTGAGAATGAGAATTCTTTTGTAAGCGTTCTTATCGACCTAGGTGTACAGCCTCTCGTCGGGTATTCTACTGAATATCAATTCGTAAAGACCGCGAGTTCCTCAATACTTTACTGCGTTAACGATGATGTCATCATCGCTGTTCACGTCGAACGTGCTATTTCCAATTATCATGTTGCCATCTCGGAGATACACTCCGTACACGTTGTCGGAATTTTTCGTTGGCCCGGTAAAAAATTTATGTATGTATTCGCGCGCAAAAGGTCCGAGATTCTCGGACCGATGTTCGCTTTCCTCTCGATGAGTTTCCGGATTCTCAAAAATATTACGTATCGACGATTCCAATGATACCGTGCTCGTTGCGGGCGATTCGAAGATATGCTGCTGCTGCTGCTGCTGCTGCTGTACCGCCGATTCATCTTCATCTTCGTTAACATCTTCATTATCATCATCATCATCCCCATCGAAAAAACTAATTTTTTTCTTCGGATGTCTCGTTAGTAGCGGCGTTAAATCGACTTCGTCGCTCGTTCTCTTCTTCTTCCCATTCTTCCCCTTCTTCTTATTTAATTCTTGTACACGTTTTTTCGCGATTGCAGGTGTTTCCTTGATACTCGGGAGCGCATCATCATTTGATTCTGTAGTAGTATTTTGTACTAGCTGTTTCAACGGTTCGACGTTCGGTCGTAAAGTCCTTTGCAAATTCGTCTCAGTCGCCATTTTTTCAAGTTTCAACGCTCGATACTTTTTACGTATACTACCCCCGACCTTTGCTATTTCTTTCGCGATCGAAGCTCCTCGCTTCTCGTTCCCACCATCCTTCGACGACGACGACGAGGACGAGGTCGAGGGCGACGAGGACATATCGTTCCCCAGAGATAGAGATTTACAATCGCCACACGATACAAGTTTCTCGACTCTTACCGAGCAACTGCGAGCGTTACAGTACAACAAACACATTAAATCCGCGTCTCTAGCGACCGCCGTTCACGGGACTGTCTTTATCTATTACGAGAAATCCATACTTCCTTCGCCAGCAATTCGCACACAACGCGCAGAACGTTTCGAATGACATATCAGTGTTTACGTGATCCCGATGAACGTGACGCAGGTTCCTGGCATCTTGTTTGAACAGAATCAGCAAATTGACGTTGTCACGAATCAAATGCTTAGGTATTCTCGCCTATGACTGACCCAAGTAGAAGCAATCGATGCGAGAATGTCTACCCATCGCGAAATACTCTCTCATTATATCCTGTTCGTCGCACGCCACGTCGTTGAACATGAATATCGAATCGGGCAGCGCCTCCGCGGGAGGGATTACATCGGCGTTGTCGCCGAAAGCGAAGTAGCCGACGTCCTCCCCCACGGATGAGAACAGTTTATCCAAGTATCGATACTTTGGCTGACTCAACGATTTCGAGTACACGTAAACATTCGCGAATCGTAGTCCGATCGCGCTCTCCAGCAGGCTGATCATAACGTTCGTTTTACCGCATCCTGACGGACCGCTTATCACGCATCGTACGTCGCGGGGTAACAACGAGCCGTGTTTCCGCATCGTCTCGTCGGTAAGCTCGCCGCGACACGTTGGAGCAACACGAATATTCAAAGATTGTCTCACGAAATGCATACTCTAATTAATTTGATTGAGGGGAGGGACGAGTAGTATTTATAGGAGAGCTCGAACGTCTTCGGTATCAGTCGTTGCTCGTGTTCCCCTTCCTCCCTCCGAAAAAATCTATTTTTAGAGGTAGGGCTGAAAAATAGTCTATGCGTGCGAAACGTCGCCCGTGTACTACTACGGGCAAGGGACTCTTCAACAGAGCTGTAGACGCGTTGCCGGTCGAATTGCACATCCCCGGTTATCAATTCTGCGGTCCTGGTACAAAATTGCGCAAGCGATTAGCCCGCGGCGATCGAGAAATCAATCCTTTGGACGCGGCCTGCCGCGAACACGACATAGCGTATTCGCGACACAAAGATCTCGACGATCGTCACGCGGCCGACAACGTTTTGGCGGATCGCGCGCTACAGCACATAACGGCCAAAGACGCGAGGTTCGGAGAAAAAGTTGCCGCGGCCGCCGTGTTAACCGCCATGAAAGCTAAAACGAAATTAGGTATGGGTCTGGGGGGACAGCTGAGACAAGGGCAAGAGAAGAAGAAGAAGAAGAAAATGCGAATTCTCCCGATCGTCAAACGCGGTGGTTTTCTGCCGCTGCTGTTGCCTGCTTTGTCGGCTATAGTAGCATTGACGGGTGGGGCCGCGGGGGTAGCCAAAGCGATAAACGCCGCGAAAACCGCGAAGAAACAATTGGAGGAAGCCGAGCGGCACAATCGCGCCATGGAGGGTCGTGGGATGTGTCTCGCGTCGTACAAGCATGAGAAAGGTTTGGAGGAACTAAGAAAAAAAAAACTCGAAGAAAGACGACGCTGCAACGACAGATATCGAATTAAGCGCCATCTGTAAAGCATTGCCACATTTTCGTGGAGTTTTTATGCGCGACAATTTGCCGACACGGCCATGGATAAACGAGCGAGGTATCGTCAATCTAGACGATAGTCACGGACCAGGAACGCATTGGGTCGCATACGTGAAACGCGGCTCGCGCGTCGTCTACTTCGATAGTTTCGGCAATCTTCGCCCGCCGATCGAGCTGATTAGTTACTTTGGTTCGAACGCGACGACGATCTCGTATAATCACAAACGTTTTCAGAACTACGGTGAAAGCCGGTGCGGACAATCGTGCGCGAAATTTCTTCGAGAAACTTAAATTTCCCGAACTCCTCTCTCTACCACATCCGATGGATGGGAAAAAGTCGTTCACGTTCACGTTGTCGGGAAGAAGCAGTACATTGTCGTCCAAGTACTTTCCCCCCATAGATCTGAGCAACGGCGAGTACGAGCTGGGATTGCTCAACTTGCAAACTTATTACACGATACCGAACATCAGCGCCAACATCGGGAACAATCGATTCCACTTCGGTGAAATGGACGAGGAGATCGTTATCCCGGATGGTTCGTACGAATTGGAGGCGATCAACGAGTACCCGAGACACGAGATACGCGTGCGATATCCTCCTCCCAAAAATGCCGACGAATAGTCCCCCTCCCCCGATAACGTATATCCGCTGGTACTAATCGAAATCGTTAGCAGGTATCGAGTAAACTTCTCGAAGCCCCACAACGTAGGATCTATCTTGGGATTTTCCACGAACCGCGTTCTGTCACAGAACGTGTGGCATACGTCGGACGCGCCCGTGAGCATTGTCAACGTACATGACAGCATCGTGGAGTACAACCCACTGACGAATATTGTTTGAAAAATCATCTGAAACTACTTATATAAAAAATGTATTTTTATCGAATAAAAATAATTGTTGAAACATATGAAAAAGCCAATAATTTACATCCGAAAAAAATGTTGTACAGAAAAAACATCCATCTACCACACAAACACATGCACTTTTTTTAAATTTGAAGGGAATATGTGTCGCGCGCACACACACATACGCACACACACATTATTTTTAAAATTTCCTAATTCCGTCTATGCGCTTCGATCGCGTCCGCGCACAAAGCCGCCAGTTCGCATTCGATCAACGAACTCCGATCGAAAGATTGGTTCCGGACGGGAACGGTTTGCGCCGCAACAGCAAAATATAGGAATTTTTGCACGATCACGGGAACTTCGTTCGTCAACCGCGAATACATATTGCGCACGCAGAACTCGAGATCGTATAAGTTGTGCATAGTTTTTTCATCACGAACAAAGATACCGTCGGACTCGATAATTTTACAAGACACATTCCATCGAGGTCCACTATACGCAACGTTAAATTGTCCCCAATCTTTCGACATTGGTCTTCTTCTTCCTAGTTCCTCGCGGACGAAAGCAGATCGGACAAACACTCCTTCGTGCGCATCAACTCGATCCACGCGTTCGGAGAGACCGTGATCGCGTTGCCGCGGTTATCTCCTATAGCCACTTCGACAACAATATCCACGTCGACGCGCACGCCAATTTCCAGCCATTTGAAATAATTGCCGGCAAGAGAATATCTTCGGCTCAGGATCCGCGCACTGCACGAACTACTCGACACCGACGGCGACTGCAGTGGCGGCGGCGGCGGCGGCGGCGGCGGCGATGGCTGCGACGGTGGCTGTGACGGTGGCTGCGGCGGTGGCTGTGACGATTGTTGAAAAATCCTACAATCAATTTTATATTTTTAAAAGTTGAACGTTTTCATATTTTTGTTTTTATCTTTCTTATACATACGTTGCGTTTCTTTGCTTTTTCGCAGTCGTGGCGGCTCGCGACTCGTCCATGTTCAATCGGTTGCGACGCATCTTTACTGCTCCGCGTGTGCGATACTTTTTGAAGCGGAACGTTCGAAACACCTCGTTTTATGCAACGCGTTAATCGTCTTATCACTTCGCTTTCGCTGACAACGCTGATGTAATCCCACCCTCGGAGATAATCTGAATGATGTGATTTCTACAGTTGCAGCGGTCTTCTCGCTAATAACTTTACCGCTTCCTATTTCATTTCGGATACTGAATACACCCGATGCTGTACGGACATTATAGGGTTATTATTAACGCTCTTCTCCGTGTAATTACGAAGGCACTCGATATAGTCTTCGAAACTTATATCCCTAGCCGTGGCATTCGTTCTGATACCTTTTATCTTTTTGGTTTCGCAGCACGCGTCCTCGCTGTCGCGCACGCGAGTCGCATACATTTTCGAGCGAAGCCCTACGAATTCCGTCATAATTTTGCCGCCGTTCTCGTCTTTCATCAATCCCAGCATCTTTTTGTTCGCGATCGGAACGCCGTACGCGTTGTTCTAGGCTTAATTGCTTGTATCGTATCGATTGATATCGCGTTTCAACAGCTCGTACGCGTCGTCGCAAACAATCTCGTATATCAAACTGTCCGTGTCCGTGTATAAAATCTTGCAGTTTTTTTAAAATTTCGATACATATAACCGTAATGAAAGTCGTACAAATGGCACTTAGATATATCCAATACGGACATGCCTATGTAGACGGGTTTAAAAAATTTAATAAGCTTTTTTTCAGCTGAATCGCAACGAAATCCTCCCAGAACACCGTGCATCCGTGAAAATTCGGCGTAGCTATCAATTGCTCGGCACCGTGTCGACCCTCCCATCGAGAGAGTAATTTCACGCTCGCGTGATTTCGAACGTTCTCCATAGTCTTTCCGAACACCGCGTTATTCATTAGTTTGAACAAATTTTTCGAAAAATCGTTGCTCGCATTGGCGCGCAATTTTGTGTTCAAATCGATGTAGCTGCACAGCCATCGCGACTGCCGAAACTCTAGAATTCGGTAAATTTTCCTCAATTTCAAACCGTGTTGCAAACTTTGTTGCAGATATCGATAATACAGAATGTATCGCTCCTTATCGCGAAGCGTTGCCAATAACTTCCTTTGACTCTAGCCGGCCGTCGCTGTGTCGTGACTCGCACAAAACGGAAATCCGCGTCAGCGTCATGAATTTCGCGCGGATACTCCAAATCCACCTCCAAAATGTAGCCTACGGGACTTCGATTGGAATGGATTCGACGCTAAAATTATCTATACGCGTCTGATCGTCCACCCAGCGATAACCGCTGTGCGGTAGAGGTTGTGACATGGCCCAGCCGTACAAATTATTAACGTCGAAATACATTAGATAGGTGGACGGTTCGCTCGAATCGTACGTTGTCGGTAAATACTTGTTATTGGCGCGCGCATACCTGTGAGAACATTGACTCAGTCCGCCGCGTATTCCACGCTCCACGAACAATAGCATGTCCACGTCGGTGAACAGCTCCAGTTCGATCTTTGTCATTTTTAACATTACGTCCCTCGCGAAACCCGGGAGCGTGTAATAATGCGCCGGATCGAGTTTATAGTTCTCGAGACAGTCTTCGCAGAAATTTTCAAAAACATCCGCCAGCAACAGTACGTCCAATTTTAAATACAAATCGTTGTACTGTCCTAACGTCTTTATAGCGAAACGCGACTGTTTCGGCGTCGACCGACGGTCGGAGCAGCCTGATGCCGGGACCACTCAGAGTTGAGCGCGCAAAGGAATCCACAGGATGGGTCAGTGAGAGGTTGAGACAGAGAGAGAGAGAGAGAGAGAGAGAGAGAGAGAGAGAGAGCTGATATTAAACTGCACTTTATTGATCGCAGACCGATCATAGGTCCGGAAACGATCCAGCCAAAAATGCTATTCTGAGCGATCGGATGTCCTCGGGGGCCCTTACGCACACCGTCGAGGATGATGTCAGCGTAGACGTCCGCGCCGAGGATGAGATGGATCGCGGAGGAACTGAACGGATCTGGATCAGCCCAATTTAGCGAAGAGAGATGCGCGAGAGAGCGCGAGTCGAAAAGGCGCTTCGGAGTGTACGTCGAGAGCGACGGAAGGACGAGAGCGACCGTAGAGATCGGAGGAGTCGCGGATGACCGTGGTGACACGCGGAGGCGAACGGCGTGACGCACGCGACCGGCATGCTCGCCGCCAACAGCCGAGATCGAGGTCTCGACCCGGATGCGTTTCGCACGCAGTAGGGACACCATAGCTTCGGTAAGAAAGCTCGCTTCCGATCCTTGATCGATTAACGCGCGAACAGGGATGGAATGGCCCGATGGAGCGTGAATTCGGACCCACGCGGTATCGAGCAAGACGGCGGAGCCCGGTTCGGTCGAAGTGGACGCGAGGTGAGACTTCACCTCTGGAAGGGGCGTCGGCGCCGGAGAAGGTGACGCTGAGAGAGCTTCAGTGTCGTGGAGGAGTGAATGGTGACGTTGATGACACACGCGGCACGTATATTTGCTCGGGCAATCCCGCACAAGATGCTTTAAACTCAAGCAATTTACGCACCTCGAGAAACGGTGAACGAGATCGCGTCGATCGCGAGGGCTACGTGCGTTAAATTTCGGACAGGAGCTGAGCATATGCGAGGCTCGACAGACGGGGCACGGGGACTTTGAATTTTTGTCGGACTGCGACGCAGTGGCGACATGTACACGAGATCGACCGGCGGAGGTTTGACTCGATGCGACGGGAAACGCAGAAGAGCTCGCTGAAGCACTGGGAGCGAATTCCTCGAGGGCGCGAACGCGAGAGTCGATGAATTTCGTGAGTGCGTCGAACGTAGGAGGCTCTACATCGTCACCCGTCTTGATCTTCCACGCTCTGCGAGTCGGCGCGTCCAACTTTTGCGACACGATATGTACAAGGAAATCGTTCCAGAGATCGGCAGGTGCCCGCCCGAGATTTTTGAGTGAAGCAACGATTACAGAAACTCGATCGCGTAGATTTTGGAGATCGGACGCGGATTCACGAGACAGCGCTGGCAAATCAAGCATCGACGTCAGATGTGAGCTAATGAGGCGCCGAGGGTTTTCCCGAGAACGAGGACGTCGCGAGGTGCACACGATCGAGATAGAGAAAGCGCGATCGAGAGTCGCGAGCCGGCGGATGAACGGATATCTTGCGCGTGCAGGTTTCTGCCATCGGATCGCGAAGCGGAAATCTTGAGCGGCACGAAACGCGTGCCGCCGCGATACGGAAATCTTCAACGCGGGCGACGGAGATCTTCAACGCGCGGCAGAATGCACGTAACGCGGCGCGGAAGAGGGCAGAAAATACTGCGAACGAGTAGGTTGATCGCGAGAGTCTCAGAGCGAGAGATAGCGGAATCTACTCTGAGCGAGACTGGAGAGATTAACAAACGTGCGCGAGAAATAGAACTGTGCGATTCGACTGTACCTGAGCGACTGCGATTTCAGAACGTTAAGAGCGTGATGCGAGTGACGAACATGAAGAGAGCGAGAAGGCACGCGCAGGTGCCTTAAATAACAAGGACCATCGAATGTGGAGCACCGTGATTGGTGCTCCCGAATCGGATGATCCTTGTTTGTCTTGATTTGAAGGATTCAAGCGTTGAAATTCGGCCAATGAGAGACGAAACTGTTGCTACGCGGTGTCGAGCAACGGCGACACGCGTTCTTGCCGCGTGTTGACATACGAGACAAAAACTGTATGATACAGCGATCGCCAGTTGAGACAATAGCCGCCGAATTCCAACGCTTGAATCCTGAACAGCGACCAAACCGTATTCGCGTGAAGATAATCGGCGTCGGATATCTCGCTGGCGCATAACCGATTGTAAAATGCTTCGCGCGGCGGCAATCGCTTCTCGTTTAGTTTATCGTACGACGTTAAATAGTCGTACGGAAAACACCTTTTCTCGTTAAAAGATCGAAATCGCTGTCGGAAAGATGTGCAAAATCGCCTCGTACGACGCGCAATTTACTCTTGCCCAAATACGATGATAACTTGTCCAGACTAGAATTCAGGAATTTGAACGAATCGATGAATCGAAACATTATCAACTTCCTGTAATCTCTTTTTATCCCCCCGTCATTCTCGACGTGAACGTGTTTAGTGAACGAGATGTACCGCTCTTTCGTCAACGGTAACACGTCCATCTTCCCTTTAAACGCGTTTGCCAAATCTTTGATGACAAAATGCGCGTCGTAACCAGACAAATTGTGAAAAACCACCGGTATCACGTACGAAGATTGGTAATTCAAATTGCAAACGTTATGCGCCGGACCGCGATACGCGCCCGTGATATGACAATGATCGCGCACTTTTTCGTCGCAGTCGTTGAACGGTTTTTCGCACACGTGGCAGCGCGTGGCCGTAAAAAAATCTAATTTTTCTGCTTCGGTTAACGCCTTCATCGGCACGTTTTTATCGCGTTCGGCTGTAATTTACAACTTAACTCGTACAACTTTGTCGCGAACCATGCCGAGCATCCCTCTTCTCTGGAACAAGCCTGATACTCGTACAAAGAAGCTTCGTATCGGCTATGCACGTAATAACCAATGCTGAACGCGTGGTGATGTTGATACTGCGTGCGCGCCCCGCGGCTCTGTCCTTCCTGTTTCTCCAGCAGACATTCCAAATCGGCGTAGATGACGAATGGCGTCCGTTCTTTGTACGCGTACTTGCTAAACCGCAGCCACATATCTTCCGAGGTCGGAAGCTTCAGAGCGCATTCGTTGATTCGATCGCAATCGACCGTATGGACGTCTAATCTCTCTTGCGATGGGAAATATTGCATGCATCTGAGAAGGAGGAAAAAAAATATAGCATGGTCTTTGACTGGAAAAGGAAAAAAATGCTCTCAACTTACCGGTCGCAAATATACATGAGATCGCTATCCTTGCTAAGCTGCGACGAAAGCAATAGCGACAAATTTCTTATGCATGCGTAATGATGGTGCGAATTCCCTCCCCGTAGAAGCAACAAATTGACGTGCTTGCTCCGTTTCTTCTCGGTCAGATGAAGCGTCTCACACTTCTTGCGCACCCATTCGAACACGTTCACAGAAATGTCGTTTACCCGTTCAAATTTTCGAATATCCTTGAACGACATAGGCAGTTGAAATCCTTCGGTTTGAAGCACCGTGCGGTAATGTGGATAGGAAGAGAAACGCTCCGAGTTTTTCTCAATCGGATAGAGACCCGCCACGACTGCCCAAAAGAAACAGGCCTCGTCGTTACTTTTCACGTTGACGACCGCTCTCTTCAGTTGTATCTCTCGAGGTACAGACACGTTGCAACCGGCTTGCAACGGTTGGTACTTGTTTCAATTCACTATTAGATGCAATATCTTCGATAGCGATATCTTCGGTAACGTGGTAACATGGTCTCCCAATTATATATATTTAGAGTTCGCGTGTTCGTTAACTGAGCGGTAACAATAGTTAAATTAATTAACTAGTAAAATTATGTTAAAAATGGTTTATTTGTAAAATAAAAACTTTGAGAGAGAAATGTACGTGAAACTCATGAGACATGTACAGATGGAATGAACAACGAGAAACAAATTGAAATAAAAATGAAAGTTAAATTAATTGCTATTTTTAAATTACCTAGACAACATTAAACAAACAACATTAAACAAGAAAAGAGAAGGAGGAAGCAAGAAGGCCGCGATTAGGGTGCACCATCAAATGCAAACAATCGTAAGCGTCTTCACGAGTGATCAATGAGAAAAAACGGCCGCGGCTTCAAGACTTGTTTTCTCCTCCTCGGAGCGTTCGAAGCGCCAGAACGGCACGCGGGAGAAACTACGCATCGCTGAGGCGCCACATATATACAGGGTGGCCCACATAACTCTGAACAGCTCAATATCTCGAAAACTATCCCATCGATTTTAAAGTTCTTAGTCTTAAATTGCATGGAACTGAAGGGCCTTTCTGACTACATAAACGTGAAGTGGCCTCCCTTCCCCTTTAACGGGGGAGGGGAGGTACCTTTGTAATTTTAAATGGAACCCCCTATAAAATGTTACATATTTAGATTCTACCGGAAAAACAAGTCAATTTTGTCTGAAAGATTTTTTTGTCAGATACTTCCATGATGAGATATAACAGTTTGAAGTTTCGAGTTGTAGGTACTTGAAGCGCTCGGAAATAGCGTTATGGAATTATACGCGCTTGAGTCCGTTGCTTACTCATGAAGAAACACAAACAATAATATTTACAATTCTTGAGTTTGACTCACTTATCTATGAAAACGTTTTCAGTTTACAGCTGTTATTCAAGCAGTAACATTGTGATTATGGCTACTTTTGACACAGAAGTGAATATGTTATTAACGTTAGGTGAATGCCAAAAAAATTATCGGCGTGCAGCAGTGATGTTTTTCGAACGTTATGGGATCAAAAAATGTAATGCAACATTTCATAATTTAGAAAAGCGGATTCGCGAGCACGGTGAATTGTGTAAAAAAACTCGCAATAAACCTAAAGCTGTCACTAATGAAAATAATAGTGCCAGTATTATTGCTGCAATTACATTAAATCCTCATATTAGTCAACGTACACTTGCACAAACATCACATATTAGTCGTCCATCAATTCAACGAATTTTGAAACGGCAAAAGTATCATCCATATCACATGGTTTTATCACAAGAGCTTTCGATAGCAGATTACGATCACCGCATAAGATTTTGTGAGTGGCTGCAGGGTGTTGTGGAAAATTACTTTTTGTGCAAAATAGTTTTTTCCGATGAGGCCACTTTTATGAATTCAGGCCATGTAAATAGACATAATCTGCATTATTGGGCCGTGGAAAACCCAAATTGGATGCGATGTGTTCCCTTTCAACATCGATGGTCTTTAAATGTTTGGTGTGGCCTAATAGGAGTGTGGTTATGTTACCACAAAACAGAGTCAGTTTATTTAATCGCGTGTTCAATGTACAATGAGACCGACAGACAAAGTACGTAGACACGAAGCGCGAGAAGTGTAAGAGGTACCAGAAGTAGATTTTCTGGATTTCCTCCTTTATATCCTGATCTTCGGAAAGGTAACGCCTTTCGGCGGAGCTATGCTTCGCGGGGGTAGGAAATCCCGCATCTGTTGTTTATGGTCACTGGCAAAGGTGGTCGCCAAATGTTTGGAAAAAAGGTCTTGTCGGGACCGCGCGTGCCGCGCGGTCGGACAGGCCCAGCGGTACTCGGCTGGCAACGTTTATGATGGGGTAGTTAAATTTTCTACACCCGTAAAGTCATTCGGAAATAAAATAATTTCTGCCATCCTGCAAAAGTCAGGGTAGGTTTTATTACCTTAGACCCTAACATCTGCAGGCGGTCAACTCTAACATCTTGCGATGCGAATCGCGTACCGCTACATCACCCCCTTGCCAGTGATAACGCTATATACAGTAAAAAAAATATATACAGTATTTACATGTATTCTTACAAACTATTATGCCTTATACCTATCGGTAAACCTAATGACTCGTCCATAACGAGTTTTAATCGGCGCAGACTGTTTTAAAATACCTTTCGTTTTTTTTATTGGTATTTGGTTGATTGGCTGCGCTTGATGGTAGACTCGGAAGTGTAGTTTCAGTTTGTGATTCGGAACGTTCTATATCTATATGCGCTGGTTTGAGTCGATCGATTGATACGGTTCTTTCCTGTGATCCTATTATAATAGTAAAATGTTTATCATTTCGCTTAATGACTTTATATGGTCCGTCATACAACGGTTGTAATGATCGTTTTGTTGCATCATGTCTTAAAAATACATGTGAAGCTGTTTTCAGGTCTTTATGAATGAATGTATTAGATGAACCGTGTCGTGATGCTGGTCGTGGTCGGATATTCTGCATATTTCGTTTCAATTGGGTAACAAAGTCGGAACTTACGGTTTGTTCTTTATCGGACGTAAAAAAATTCTCCTGGTAATTTCAAACTAGAACCATACACCATCTCTGCTGGAGTTGCTTGAATATCGTCTTTATATGTGGAACGTATGCCTAGCAATACCAATGGAAGTATTTCAACCCAATTTTCTGTTTCGTGACATCGGATGGCTGATTTTAACTGTCTGTGCAATCTTTCCACCATACCATTAGCTGCGGGATGGAAAGCTGTAGTGTGGATATGATGTGAACCAAGGCATCGAGTTAACTCTTTAAAAAGTTGTGACTCGAATTGCCTTCCTTGGTCACTAGTAATAAAATTTGGAACTCCAAAACGTGATATCCAGCCATTCAAAAGAGTATTTGCTACTGTCTCGGCTGATATATCTTCCATAGGTATAGCTTCTGGCCAGCGAGTAAATCGATCTACGCAAGTGAAACAATATTTAAAACCTTGCGAACTCGGTAATGGACCAACAATATCGATGTGTATGTGACTAAAACGTGCGCTGGGTACTGAAAAATTACCTACGGGTGACTTTGTGTGTCGTGTAATTTTATTTTTCTGGCATGGAATACATTCTTTGGACCACTTATTACAGTCTTTATTTACTGAAGGCCAGACGAAACGGTCGGTTATTAATTTTCGAGTTGACTTAATACTAGGGTGCGATAATCCATGTAAACTGTTAAAAATTCTTTTTCGCAGATCTTTCGGTACGTATGGGCGAATGCTAGAGGTGGAGATATCGCAAAAGACTTCTACGTCACCTTCACTGGTTGGAAAACGTATCTTCTTTAATTTAAGGGCTGTCTCAGACAGTAAGAGATTTCGAAGCTATTCATCTGCCTGTTGAGACAGAGCCATTTCTGTACGATTGACTACTTTGCTTATTTGTTCAACCCGTGATAGTGTATCAGCGACTATGTTATTTTTCCCGCTTACGTGCTGTATATCAGTTGAAAATTGTCCAATAAAATCAAGATAGCGGAATTGTCTAGGTGAAGCTTTTTCGGGGCGTTGTTTAAAAGCAAAGATTAATGGTTTATGATCAGTGAAAATAGTGAAAACATGGCCCTCTAATTGGTATCTGAATCTTTTGACCGCGGAGTAAACTGCTAAAAGTTCTCTGTCATATGCACTATACTTGCGTTGTGCAGATGACAGAGTTTTTGTAAAAAATGACAACGGTTGCCAGGTGCCATCTACCCATTGCTGAAGCGCCGCTCCCATTGCATAATCTGATGCATCTACACTGATGCAGAGTTTCGCACCAGGTAGTGGATGCGTTAGGAGGGTAGCTTCCGCAAGGGCTTCTTTTACCTGCTTGAAGGCTATTGTTGCTTCGGTTGACCATATAATTTCGGGATTACCGCGAGGAGGTGCACCTTTGAGTAAATCTGTTAAAGGAACCAGTAATCTAGCTGCATTTGGAATAAAACGACGGTAAAAATTTATCATTCCCAAAAATCTTCTTAATTCCTTCACGTTTTTAGGCTGTGGAAACTTTACAATTGAATCTACTTTTTCCGAGTTGGGACTTGTTCCTTCTGCGTTAATAGTGTAGCCCAAAAATTCTATGGTATCTTGACCAAATATGCATTTTGCAGGATTAATAACTGTTTGGCGTCGACCGAAGGTCGGAGTCGCCGGGGGGCCGGGACCACTCAGAAATGAGCGCGCGAGGAGGCAAGGAGAGACGGGAGAATTAAACCCTTGTCCTTCGGGAAAATGCACTTTATTTCAATCGGTTGTACGGCGCACGAGGTACGAGGCACTCGAGAGCGCGAGAGAGAACGCGCGCACGAGAATCGCGAGCCGGCGAACGTACGGAGATCTTGCGCGTGCAAACTTCTGCCGTCGGATCGCGAAGAGGAAATCTTGAGCGGCACGAAAAGCGTGCCGCCGCGAGACGGAGATCTTCTACGCGGACGCCGGAAATCTTGTCGCGAAACAGAGTGCACGTAACGCGGCGCGGGAGATCGCGAGAATACTGCTCCCGAATGATGCGAAATCGCGAGAGTCTCAGAGCGCGAAAAATGAGAATCTCTACTTATCGAGACGAGAGCGGACAGACGAGCAAACGTGCTAGAGCGATACCTTGCGATTGATGAGCGTTCAGAACGTTAAGAGAGCGAGAAGGCATACGCAGGTGCCTTAAATAACAAAGACCGTCGAATGTGGAGCACCGTGATTGGAGCTCGCACATCGGACGATCCTTGTTTGTCTCAATTTGAAGGATTCAAGCTGTGAAATTCGTCCAATGAGAATTGAAACGGTTGCTACGCGGAGTCGAGCAACGGCGACACGCGCTCTTGCCGCGTGTTGACATACGCGACAAAACCGTATGAAAAAGCGGTCGCCAGTTCGACAATAGGCACCGAATTCCACAGCTTGGATCCTGAACATACCGCCCGCCTCGAAACACTAGTTTCGAAACGTAACGGGATCGCACGCTTATACATAGAATAGCGGGGGCGGTAGCGTTCCGACGGAACTTAAACGATAAGGGGACTGCGTGTTACAATACCCGCGACGCCAATCCCCGAGCTGCGCAAACGGCAGACCGCCCGCCGTGAGAGTCGGTAAACAGAATTCGAGATACGCAAACAATTTAAATTACAAAACGCAAGAGTAACGTGAAAACCGCCCGCCTTGCCGGAATGAAGGCGCGACGTTGAATTTACCGCGCGAGAGCAACGGTACACGGGACGCAGACGCAGGACGACTATCGGAACACGTTTCATGTATGTCGAGAGAGACGTCAGGACGAGAGTTGTGGTCACGATCGAAGGAGACGCGGAATCGCGAGGAGCAACGTGGAGGCGCACGGCGTGGCGCACGGTGCCGGCGTGGACTCCGCCGACGGCGGATATGGATGTCGCAACGCGGGTTCGTTTTGCACGCAAGAGGTGCACCATGGCCTCGGTGACGAAGCTGGTCTCGGAACCTTGGTCAATCAGGGCTCGGACAGTGACGCAGCGGCCTGACGGGACACGGAGTTGCACCCACGCGGTGGCCAGTAGAATTCCGGAGCGCGGAGCCGCGAGGGTGGAGGCGAGGTGCGAATTGACCTCGGAGGACGGCACTGGTGGAGTAGAGGGCTCCGAATTTGGCGGAGCTGGAGGAGGCACGTCTTCGTGCAAGAGCGAGTGGTGCCGCTTGTTGCACACGCGACACGTATTCTTGCTGTTACATTCTCGGAGGGAATGACTGCTGCTCAAACAGTTAAAACAACGTGAAAAGCGTTTAGCGAGCTCACGACGGCCGCTGGAGTTTCGTGCCAGGAAGGTGGGGCAAGCACTGAAATTATGTGATGCTCGACAGACTGGGCACGGAGTACGCGAATTCGTGGAGGGCTTGGAAGCGGTCGCAGAATGGACTCGCGAGGAACTAGACGCGAGGCGAGACGATGCGTCGGGACGCGCGGCGGGCGTGGAATTGGAAGAAATCGCGAACTCTTCTAAACCGCGAGAGCGAGAACCGATAAATGACATCAAGGTGTCGAAAGAGGGCGGAGTCACGTCGTCGCCGATTTTCAATTACCACGCCTTCCGCGTCGGAGTGTCCAGCTTTTGGGACACCTGATGGACGAGAATGTCGTTCCACAATTCTTCTGGCTTCCGCCCGAGCCTTTTTAAAGAGTCGACAATAAAACAGACCCGATCGCAGAGAGTCTGGAGGTCTGCTGCCGATTCGCGAGAGAGCGCGGGAAGGTTCTGCAGCGACGAGAGATGAGCGGTGATTATACGCCGCGGATTATCGTACCGCGCCGAGAGCGTCTTCCACGCAATTTGGAAATTATCCGCGGTTACCGAAAGGTTTCCGATGCAGTCGAGGGCGCGACCCGTTAACGCGGAAACCAAATAATGCAGTCGGGTTACGTCATGCAACTTAGGGTTTTGAATAATAAGCGCGGAAAATTTGTCGCGGAACGCTTCCCAATCTTCGTATTTACCCTCGAACTGCGGTACATTGATTCGGGGTAGCTGTATATCGGGAACCGACGGACACGCTTGTCCGTCGCTCGGTGAATTTGACGGACTCACGGTATCGCTGTTCAGGGCGTCCAGCTGTGTCGTCATGAACGAGAGAGAGTTGAGGTAGACTTCCTCCGTGTGGGCGAAAGAGTCCTCCTTGAAGTAGAGGTTCTTCGCTCGTTCCTCCGCCGGGATGATAGAGAGGAGTCGCGCGTACCCGTGCTCGAACTTCCTCCACAGATCTTGAAGGTGGACAATCCGGGTCCTCAAGACGGATTTGGTCCAGTTGCTCGTCCCCAGTTTTTTTAAATTTTGAAGGGAACGTCCTATCGCTTGCTGCATCAACAGCTGGGTTTCGACCGTTTCTGCCATGATCGGCGAGGTTTTACACTCCCGCACTTGCCTGCGCTTCACGATCCGGCTCGAAGGACCAAAATGTTTGGCGTCGACCGAAGGTCGGAGTCGCCGGGGGGCCGGGACCACTCAGAAATGAGCGCGCGAGGAGGCAAGGAGAGACGGGAGAATTAAACCCTTGTCCTTCGGGAAAATGCACTTTATTTCAATCGGTTGTACGGCGCACGAGGTGCGAGGCACTCGAGGGCGCGAGAGAGAACGCGCGCACGAGAATCGCGAGCCGGCGAACGTACGGAGATCTTGCGCGTGCAAACTTCTGCCGTCGGATCGCGAAGAGGAAATCTTGAGCGGCACGAAAAGCGTGCCGCCGCGAGACGGAGATCTTCTACGCGGACGCCGGAAATCTTGTCGCGAAACAGAGTGCACGTAACGCGGCGCGGGAGATCGCGAGAATACTGCTCCCGAATGATGCGAAATCGCGAGAGTCTCAGAGCGCGAGAAATGAGAATCTCTACTTATCGAGACGAGAGCGGACAGACGAGCAAACGTGCTAGAGCGATACCTTGCGATTGATGAGCGTTCAGAACGTTAAGAGAGCGAGAAGGCATACGCAGGTGCCTTAAATAACAAAGACCGTCGAATGTGGAGCACCGTGATTGGAGCTCGCACATCGGACGATCCTTGTTTGTCTCAATTTGAAGGATTCAAGCTGTGAAATTCGGCCAATGAGAATTGAAACGGTTGCTACGCGGTGTCGAGCAACGGCGACACGCGCTCTTGCCGCGTGTTGACATACGCGACAAAAACCGTATGAAATAGCGGTCGCCAGTTCGACAATAGGCACCGAATTCCACAGCTTGAATCCTGAACATAGTCAAAAACCCGAGTATACCTCAGCTGACGATCACATGTTGACCTGCGAACCGTTAGCCTACCGAAATTTATAGTTTTATAGCCGTAGCCGCCTGTAACCAAATGTACCTTCCACTCCCACTCTTCCTAATTTTCCACCACTTCCAACACCTTCCAAAACACATCCTTCAACCAATCATAGACAACTTCCTAAGACCACACCCACATCCGAGCCTTCTTTATTTTAAAATATTGTAACAAGATTAGAACTGTCTGATACACCAAACTGTCTAGTACACCGAGTTGTCTAGAACTATCGAGAACCGAATTCCTTCAAGCACCGAGCTGCTTAGAAGTTACCGAAGGCAAGCCGAGTCTTGCATTTTAGAAATAAAGACTAGTTCTCCGGAGTTTGAAGTTACACTCATTCGCCGTTAAACCTTACCCAGTCGCGAGCCGATTCTCCCCAATTCCGGGATCGACGCGACACCACAAGTAGTAAACGAAATCAAAAGCTTATCAGCGTTTATAAATTGGAATTATTCATCATTGAGGATAAGAAAAACTTATTTACGCGATAGACGCAATTATAAATAAATATAAAACCATGGCTGTTCGACAGGGAAAGAGATTTTACTGTACATCATATGTTCCAATATTAGCAATGAAACTATTAGAAGAGCCAGAGAATCATTTATTTTTCGTATACAACAATGTATTGCAAACAATGGTTATCATTTCGAACATTTATTGAAATAGATTAGTTCAAACAAACCAATTAGAGTAGTAAATTAATCACTTATGATACCTGTAATGCTTTTTGTACTTTTCATACCAAGGTCATACGAAGGTCATTGTATAATATGTCATGGAAGAGGTCTTCACCACCGACGAGATATACAGGGTGAGTCACCAAACGTTAGCACCTCAAATATCTTTGTTGTTTCTAAAGATATGTTACGAGCCAGGGCTATGAGCGACGCGAGAGGCCGGCGAGGGGATTTTTACCCCAGGAATATGGTTTCAATTGTTAGTTAGGTACGCGGACGCACCCGATACGAAATCGAGGAGCCGCTAGGATAGTTGACGTCGAGGACGCACCTGATGCGAAATCAGGGAACCTCTGGGAGGTTGGTGTCAAACGCAGACGCACCCGATGCGAAATCGAGGAGCTACTAGGAGGATGAAACTTCGTGCACGCACCCGATGCGTAATCGGGGAGTCACTAGGGAACACGCGGCGAACCCGATACGAAAGGAGGTTGTATAAGAGCGCGGACGCACCTGATGCGAAATCAGGGAGCTGCTAGGATACGGAAGAACCCAATGCGAAATCGGGGATCCGCTAGGATGGTATAATTTCGTGGACGCACTCAATGCGAAATCGAGGAGCCACTAGGTTGGAGAAATCTTTGTTGAATTGAATTTAAGTATTAGTAAGCCTCGTAACTTCTATATAATTTAATTGATACAATCCGAGCGGTTAGATTGTATCGTGTGGGAACGTTCAATTATTATATTAGGATTTTAGGCAATAATTAAGGGTACGCGAGTTAACAAACAAGACAATTTATTCTGAATTTAAATTATTACAAGTGTTGTTGTTTGTGTCGCGAATGAATGTAATAAATGTACAATTAGAGGAATTGTTTACCTATGTTGCACGGTGTTGACGCACTGGCAATGCGGGGTTAGATGGCGATTGTTGAATGCCAAATAGAATATATACCGAACTAACGGAATCTATAAGGTTATGAATTGATTCGAAAGGGACTTTAACCCGATCGCACTAGACTTGACGCGACGTGACTGCACGAGTACTGAACCGCGTCTGAATCTTAACTGAACCGCTTCTCGACTAACCGAAGAGGATGAAAACGAATGGGTTTATATACCTTGAAAATGAAAGAGGTACTCTGTTTAAGATTTGATGTCGCGTAGGGTCACAGTCACATTTTTTGTCACTTCTAATGAAAAGCAGGCCTCAGTTAGATTTTCGTTAAAAGGGGTTAATGAAGGTTATCCGGGCTATTTCCTATCAGAATATTGATTAACGGATGCCAGAAGGGAGTGTCTAGAGATTTTGGTATAAAGAAGGCATACAGTATCTTTCGTTAATAAAAGGGGCCTGTTGGGACGCTTTTCGTTCTCAGAAAAGAGATTAGAAATTCTAATCGAAATAAACGTGGAGAACGTCTCCATACGTAACAGATACGTAAAATATGGTAAGGACAAAGTTGAATGGTACAATGGGGCTGACACGATGCAAAAAAATTTTGTTTTTATGTAATTTTTTTGGAGATATCAAGGTCACCTTGACTTTTTTAAATGGAACCACCCTTTTTTAAACACCTACAATGATAGTCTCTTTCATTAGGAATTCAGTGACTATAATTAGTCCAAGGTCATTCAAGGTCAAGGACAGAGAAGCGTATAAAACTAAAATATGGAAGCAGAATACGTTTATCACGGTTGAGACTTGTAGGAAATAGTAAACATACTATGGACAATGAAATTAATATTTTAGCAGCTATAGCTGTCAATCCTCACGTGAGTACGAGAAAAATTGCCCGGGAAGCAGGTATAAGTCAAAGTAGCGTAATACGAATTCTGGCCCGACATAAATTTCATCCGTTTCACATATCGCTCCATCAAGAATTGCACGGGAATGATTTTCAAAATAGAATTAACTTTTGTCAATGGGGATTTCTTCAAAATCATTCATTTTTTTCTAATGTCTTGTTTACGGGCGAAGCAACATTTACTAATCATGGCTCAATTAATCTACGGAACGCCCATTATTGGTCTGTGGATAATCCGCACTGGCTGCGAGAAATTGATCATCAAAGACAATGGAGCGTAAACGTGTGGTGTGGTATTTTGAACGACAAAGTAATTGGACCATATTTCGTTAACGGAATGATGACGGGACAGAAATACGCTCAATTTTTGCAAGAAGATCTGCCAATTTTGTTAGAAGATGTCCCTTTACAAAATCGCTACGATATGTGGTACCAACATGACGGTTGTCCTGCTCATTATGCACGAGTAGCAAGAGAAACGTTGGATTCTCGATATCCAAACCGATGGATTGGACGAGGCGGAACAGTTTCATGGCCAGTACGTTCGCCTGATTTAAATCCACTGGATTTCTTTTTATGGGGTCTGCTAAAAGAGACCGTATACACGGATGCTCCAACAACAGTTGAAGATATGCGTCAGCGTATCATCACAGCATGTACGAATATCACGTCGGATATACTTATCAGAGCGCAACATTCCTTCAGAGCTCGTTTACAACAATGTATCGACGCAGACGGCCATCATTTCGAACATTTATAAAATACAGGTATTCTGCTTCCATATTTTAGTTTTATACGTTTTTTCTGTCCTTGACCTTGAATGACCTTGGACTAATTATAGTCACTGAATTCCTAATGAAAGGGACTATCATTGTAGGTGTTTAAAAAAGGGTGGTTCCATTTAAAAAAGTCAAGGTGACCTTGATATCTCCAAAAAAATGACATAAAAACAAAATTTTTTTTGCATCGTGTCAGCCCCATTGTACCATTCAACTTTGTCCGTACCATATTTTACGTATCTTTAGAAACAACAAAGATATTTAAGGTGTTAACGTTTGGTGACTCACCCTGTTGTAACCGTTCATTCCTTACTCGACTGCGTTAATTCGATTTTATCCCTGTCTCGACGACTCAAGGGTTATCTATACTATGACACGGGGGCCGGTTACTACCCCCAATTCCCTACGCGTGTCAATTCGTGAAGGAGATGGATTCGTGCCTCCAGGCACTGGAAAGCGGCGAGGTTTGGACGAGACAAATAAAGCTTGTAGACAAATTTCTGGTAAAAGGGCAGTATATTCTTGGAAGAACTATTTATACTTTTCGAAGAGCGATTTCTCCGATATGCTCGAAAACGAGCTATTTGTTTACAGGACAGCCCGTGATCCTTCCCGACGTACAGGGCAATAAATTCCTTTATGATGACGCGCTGAATACCGCGTATCGGTAATCCGCACCGAATTCTCGTAACACGTAAACACGCAGTGTATACCGTGTTACGACGCACGCAGTTCGCTCGCTTTGTCTCTACACCTGGTTTTTCAATGAACGATTTTAACGATTTGAATGTGGATCGCGCCTCGCGATATGCGAATTCGTGACCTGTCTAACCAACCGTGCACCCGGCCGCAAATACGTACGAGTAGTCCGGTTGGAGACACACACTAAAAATCCCTGGCACTCCACGCAACCAAGAAGTTTACTCTTCAGAACGATACGTGGCCTCCGAGCAATCTCCGTATAGGTAGCGGCAGAATGACAAGGATCGTGCACAGTCCGCTCGCTCTAAACCGACCCGTGTGCCCGACGCAATGACGGTTGAACGACTCGTTTCGACCTCGTAACCGATCGAAGGCGAACCTGTCAGACCACCCAAGTATCTGGCCGAATTCTCGTACAAATGGCCCAAGTGGAGACACACACTAAAAACCCCTGGCACTCCACGCGACCAAGAAGTTTACTCTTCAGCACGATACGTGGCCTCCGAGCAATCTCCGTAAAGGTAGCGGCAGTATATCAGTGATCGTGCAGGGTTCGGTCGTATCGATTCGACCCGAAGGGAAATTGTGAGTTCGTTCGAACAATCCGTATGCGTAGTACGCACTGCGCGATTGTGGACTTTTCAGACCATCCATGCACTCGTCCGAATACTCGTATGAGTGGTATGGATAGAGACGCACACCAAGCCGTCGGTCACGTCACGCTACCAAGGACTATGCTCTTCAGCACGATACATGGCCTCCGAACGTATTCCTTGTTGATAGCGGCAGAATGATCACGACCGTGCGAATCCTACCGGAGCAGTTATGGGCATTTCGAACGAGAATCACGAAATTTACGATGACGAAGTGTCCACTCAGTACCACGATTACGACGAACGATTTACCAATTCTAAATAATCTGTGACAACTCCGCGATCGCGGCCACAGAACACAAACTGCGTCTTAATCGTCGGCAATGCCACGGCGCAGTTTGCACCTGTGACTCCTCGGTGTGAGGCGCTTACGCGTCGAGGATAGAACAGTCGGTTTGTCTGTTCTATCGGGTCGGTTTGACCCCTCGATCGCGTACCGTGTTTCGCCGACGGGACACTTCGCAAACCCTTGCGGCTGGAACCGCTTCCAGATGTAGAGTGATCTATCTGCGACACGCATCGACCTCCTTCGATCGGTATCGAGTGGGGATCGATGCGTGCGCATTGCGACAAGTGTCGCGATATCTCGCGGTCCTTTTCTCCGTCAGGACTCGCGGGTTACGTCACCGAGTGTTATGGTAGGGTTGACATCGACGTTCGATATATGGGGTGTATCGATATGTAACCTGCACGGTTACACTGTATATAAAACACACTGTCTCAAAGTGGGTGCCAGGTAACGGCCCCAATGTCGAGATACTCCGGTTGTGGAACTAAGAACGTGGAACTCTCACTGATCTCAAATACCAACATCGCTAAACATGCCGCGCTCGCTATCTAAATAGAACATTTGCTCGTGAATTACGGAAGAAACGTCAGTGACATAGGCAATAAGTAAACGTATAATGCGTAGAATGAAAATAATTATTTTTTATTGTATAATTTCATTACACTCTTATTGCCTTCTTATTTTCCATATTGTTCACCATTGTAATCATTATTTTATAATCGATAGTTTGTAGGTGTTGTTACGAGCCAGGGCAGCGAGCAACGCGAGAGGCCGGCGAGGGGTTGTTACCCCAGGAATATGGTTTCAATTTGTTAGTTAGGTACGCGGACGCACCCAATGCGAGGTCGGGGAGCCGCTAGGATAGTTGACGTCGAGGACGCACTTGATGCGAAATCAGGGAACCTCTGGGAGGTTGGAGTCAAACGCAGACGCACCCGATGCGAAACCGAGGAGCTACTAGGAGGATGAAACTTCGTGAACGCACCCAATGCGTTATCGGGGAGTCACTAGGAGAGAGACGCGGCGAACCCGATTTAAAAGGAAGGTGGATAACACGCAGACGCACCTGATGCGAGACCAGGGAGCTGCTAGGATACGGAAGAACCCAATGCGAAATCAGGGATCCGCTAGGATGGTATAGTTTTCGTGGACGCACCCGATGCAAAACCGGGGAGCCACTAGGTTGGAGAAATATTCGTTGAATTGAATCTAAGATTAGTAAGCCTCGTAACTTATATATAACTTAATTGATACAATCCGAGCGGTAAGATTGTATCATGTGGGAACGTTCAATTATTAGATTAGGATATCAGGCAATAATTAAAGGTTGTAGATTACGCGAGTTAACAAACAAGACAAATATATTCTGATTTGGAATCGTTACAAGTATAATTGTTTGTGTCGCGAGTGGATGTAGTAAGTGTACAATTAGAGAAATTGTTACCTAATGATGCACGGTGTTGACGCACTGGCAATGCGGGGTTAGATAGCGATTGTTGAATGCCAAATAGAATATATACCGAACTAACGGAATCTATAAGGTTACGTTTGATTCGAAAGGGACTTTAACCCGATCTCACTAGACTTGACGCGACGTGACTGCACGAGTACTGAACCGCGTCTGAATCTTGACTGAACCGCTTGTCGACTAACCGAAGAGGATGAAAATGCATGGGTTTATATACCCTAAAAATGAGAGGGGAATGTATCTGTTTTATTTTACGGTCGCATACTCGTATTTGTCGTTTCAAGTGAATTTAAGGTTTGCAGCTGGATCTTTTGTTTATAGGGGTAAAACGAAGGGTTAGCCAGGATGTTTCCTATCAAAGACTATCTTGACAAAACATTCCAGAAGGGGATGTTTTGAAGATTTCCATATTAGGAAATCGTACGGTGCTGTTACTGAATCATGCTTCGTGCCAGCTGCGTCCAGCCGGAGTACAATCATTAAACAAGGGGCCTGTTGGGACGCTTTTCGTTCTCAGAAAAGAGATTAGAACTTCTAATCGAAATGAACGTGGAGAAACGTCTCCATACGTAACAGTGTTATTAATTAATTTGGAACTTATTGCAATATTTATAAAATAATGATTATTCAACAAAATGTATTCTGTAGTAGTTATAGAATAAAAAAAAAAGAATAAATACAATATTCAAGTAACGACAAAATTCAATCATTCTTATTGTGATCCGTAGTAAAAAACAGAAAATGAAATTTTTTCCTTATTTAACCGATAATCCCACTTCTAATGCTCGACTGCATTGACTGCAATTATTCAAGTAGAGGTAGTAACGAAATAAAAGTGTTAAGTAATGAAACTAACTTTCGACGGATCTTATCCATGTAATGCTATTTGGCGGCAGTATTATTGCTATTTGTACAAACGCACAGATACACAGATTCTTATATCTTGCAATGCACGTTGTTTTTTCTCCGTCAACCGATTTCGATGAAATTTTCAGTTTGTGTACCACTAACATAAAGGTAAAGACACATATTTTAAATTTTTATTGCGAATTTAAATAAAAAAGTTTTGAAAAGTGTCTGTCATTTTAAGTTTTAATTACAATTGTATTGTTTGCTATTTTTTAAACCTTATAGTATTGTTTCTTTACATTGTAACGGTACACGTTTCGTACGGGGTGCGTAGCGAGACGGGTAAGCCCTCCCCGGATTGGCTCAGCGGCCAGGGTTCTTTGGGGAGGGGGGTGAACAGGTAACTAAATGAAACACCCGGTTCAGGTAAAATAACTAAACAATATTTATTATACTCGCGGTAACTTTGCCGGTTTCTGGATTACCGGTAGACCCGGCCCGGGTCGGTCCGGTGATCTGGCCCGTCTCTCGACCGGTCTGGTGCAAAGAAAAGAAACAAATGTACGGTGGACGCTCGATGCGTAACGGCTGCTTAAATCTATGTCCCTTGAACCCTTAACCTAATTAATAACCTAATTACTGACCCCTAACCGAACGATCGGATTCCTACAACTAATTAATGCTACGCGGGAGCGGCGGGGCTCCGTATCGGCGGATGCGGTGTGAACCTTGCGGCGGTTCCTCGGATTTCGCGGCGGGCGCCGTCCGCCGGCGGACGGCGGCAGAAAACGGAGCAATACGGTACGGTACGCGGTACGGCGGCGCGGAGAGCGCGGAGCGAGCCGGGCTCTCTTAGTGTCGGCGCGGCGATCGGGTGTTCTCGGCGCGGACCCGAATCCTCACGATTCCCGTTGGCGCGGTCGCCTCGGCGAGGTGATCGGAATTGGCCGCGGCCCAGCTCGTGGTGGTGGATCGGCGACGTTTCCTACGTCGGCTGGGCGCGCGGGGCGCGGAGAGGATTCGCGGAACGCTCCGTTCGTCGTCCCCGTGCGGCCGCGGCTCGGCCGTGATCGACCGCCTCCCAGAACCTACTCGCGGTACCGGTTTTGGCGTAGGGACGTAGACCCACGTACGCCTCGGCCGATCCCGGCGCTTCGGCGTGTTCGTCCGGTAGTATACCGAGGCTCGCACGATTCTGCGCGGCTGCGAGAGGACCTGGGCTCGGGTGTTCGCCAGACAGCTGCTCCAGACCAACTCCGCTCTCGTGTGGTTTCGTCGCGATCTTTATAGCCCGAGCGCGGACCTCGTGTGCTCGTTCGCGAATCTTCGGCACACGTCGATTGGTCCGCGCACGGGCCGGATTCGCGGTTTGGCACGCGGCTGGGTCTCGCCGCTGATTGGCGCGGGCCTGGTCGGAAACTCGACGGCAACGACACGTACGTGTCTCGTTGCAACATTTTATATTTTTTATATTTTATAAGCAATAAACTTTATGTATAATCATTAATTGTATTGTTAAATTTTATTTTCTGTGAGTAATTGTCAATACATATACATTAGTAACCACATATAGACTTTTGCCCGAAATTCGGCTATTTGTCCGCACTGTCCAACGCGGCGAAAACCAAGCAGTCGAACTCGAGGCGAGAAGGACTCGCCGCGTCTCTTTCTTTTTATATGCTGTCCTTCTTTGCGTCCGAAATTTCCGTCGTTCATTACACAAGTAAATATCATCCGAATTTTGTCATATTTGGTACCGTTTTCCTTAGAAAAATGCCACGAGTATGTTGGTGAAAGTCCGATAGAAAAATAATTAATAATGAAAAAGTTTATTTTTTTATGTAAAGGCCTGAGCTCACTCCAGTCTTTCATCTTTTCCGAATGGTTCGACTCTCCGCGGCTTTCTTTCCTATACGTTGTCCTTCTTCGCGTCCGAAACTTCAATCGTTCATTACACAAGTAAATATCATCGGAATTATATCATATTTGGTTTCATTTTAATCAGAAAAATGCCACGAATATGTTGGTAAAAGTTTCATAAAAAAATAACCAAAAATAAAGAAGTTTTGTAATTGGATTAGCAGTGGTCTTCTGGTCTCACACCGATATAGCCAACAATGTGTGGCCCACTCCTCGGCGACGACGGTTCTCGAGTTTCGCTGGCCGCTTCTCCGTGCAACATTATATCGGAGACGGATATTCTCTACGTTTGAATGCCAGTGATTTTGGTGTGCCATAGGTTTCTTATGGCAGAGTTGGGAAAAATATTTATCTAAATAAAAATTTCGAATAACGAATAAAAGATAAAAAAATTTTTATTCGTTATTCGAAGGTTCGAATAAAAAAAGTATCTTTATTCGACGAGTATCGAATAAATAATTTTATCCGACGAAAAAAGATAATTTTTTTTATTCGAAGAGGATTTATTCGAACTTCGAATAATTTTTTCATCTTTTATCTGTATCTTTTATTCGAAGGCTTCGAATAAATCTTCGAATAACTTTTGCCGAGCGGCGAGCTTCAAAGACCCAGCGACGACAGACGACATACAATGTAAGCGGATAGAGAATCGCGCACGAATGAAAGTTCAAACTTTTAGATTTTTCAATATACCCTCATAAAATTGTAACGAGTTAATTGATGGGATTTTCCTGATGAAAATGAGTTCAAATTCGAGTGTAATCGAACAATTTTCCTTGATACGTAATGTTACGATAAAAATTACAATCTCATTGAAGATAGTCCAAATGATGTCGTGTTTGGACTCATTTTCATCAGGGAAATCCCATCAATTCACTCGTTACAATTTCATGAAGGTATATTGAAAAATCTAAAAGTTTAAACTTTCATTCGTGCGCGATTCTTCATCTGCTTACATTGTATGCCGTTTGTCAGTCGCCTGGGTCTTCGACGTTCGACGCTCGTCGGGTATCGTCGAACCTCGTCGCCGTTTATTCGTCGAGCTGGCCAAAGTTATCCGAAGATTTATTCGAAGCATTCGGATAAATCTACGAATAAAAATACTAGATACAGTAAAATTTGTACCGTGTTTAGTGTCATTTTAATCAGAAGAATGTCACGAATTAGTCGGTGCAAGTTCCATAAAAAAATAATGAAAAATAAAGAAGTTTTGCAATTGGATTGGTAGTTGTTTCACATCGATACTTCGTGACTCTTCGAGCTCGGAACGTCAAAGACCAGCGACCGACCAACAACCTAAAATGTAAACAGATGGAGAATCGAGCATTACTGGCAATTTAAACTTTTATATTTTTAATCAGAATAATATTGTTAATATAAATAAGTTGTCGAGCTTATTCCGATGAAAATGAGTCCAAACACGACATCATTTGGATTATCTTCAATGAGATTCTAATTTTTATAGATTTTGCATAAGAGATAAAAATAATTAATAAAACAAAAAATCTGACTGCGAAAAGAATTATTAATAATTTATACTTTCTATTTCTATTTTATTTTTCGTTTTATTTATTATCAATATTTTATTTAATAAATTAGTTTTTTGTTTCTTATCTTTTCAGTTCTTTTCGCAGTCGGGTTTTTTGTTTTTTTATAATATTTCTTATTTTTGCGGTCAGGTTTTTTTTTGTTTGCTGTCTACATTGAAACAATTATCATGCCGTGATTGTTTATACCTTTCATTTCCACGACGGAAAATAATACTCTTCGTATGAAAATTCAAATCAATTATATTGATGTGTTACCATTTGTTAACAATATATACTGTGACGTTGCACAAATCACGTCGCCCCTTTGGCGCCCCAAACAACCGAACGAAGGGGCCGGACTGCCCGAAAACAACGTTATCGCGAATACAACCACGGCTCGATAGGTTAGGAAGCGCTCCCCGAGGAACTCCCGAATCATCGGGAAACTCGCATTTTCACACCTTTCGCGCGCGCCGAGCCCGGCAAGTTTCAGGTAGGCGAACGGCACCCCGGTATCCAGCCGACCTGAGGAAAGGGCACAGCGCTCCGCGGGACCACCTACGCCAAACCATGGCCAATACGAAAATCCGGTGCACCGGTAATGTCGAGGAATGGGCGACGCCACACACGGGCCAGACAACCCGGAGGTCACGAAGCGGGACGAAGGCCCCTGTCGACCAACCGACAACACATTTCGCGGTCCTGCCGCCACCTCACCTAGCCATTTGCAAGGGGCCTCGGCGAGGGTGGTGTAGGCGTCCCCCCTCCTCCATACCGGGGGAGATCGCGGATCTGCCCCGTGTCCGAATTTTGGGATGATTTTCGCGTAAGGTCTGGGGCCCAAGGACCCGACGTAGGCACGATCCTGCGGGTTACGAATTTCGCGCCAGTCGCGCGCCCTATTAGAGGAAAAGCCGGACTAGGGCGCGGAGTGGGGATACGGGGACCCTGTCGTAACGCGAACGGACCCGGAGGAATTACTGTCGCGGTGACTTCCGTACCGAGTCGCACCCGGAAAATACCGAACCAGCGCAGACCGCCGTGTAGTTTGTAATACCGCATTAGTAATACCGATTGCCGTAAACGCGAAGTGCGTGCACTCTACTACCGAGCTGCAGCAGTCTCAGGATCTCGATCCCGTCACGAGTCGAGCGTAGAAAACCGGAGACCATCCCGAGCGAGATGGGAAGAACCGCGACCGAAGGCGGAATTATATCGAGAGGAACGGTGAGTCCCCTAAGGGACCGTATTCGTTTGTTTTTCGCGAGTTGGTTCGCCAGGCTCTCTCGGGGAACCGACGAGGTCGGCCGACGACGATTCCGTGCCCTCGCGGCAACGCGAGCTCGCGGATCGCCCGTCGGGCGCGTAATATCGCGTCTCGTTCCCCGAGTTTTCGCGTGCCGGGGCGCTTCTCGCCTCGGACATTCCGCTCGTACCGAATCCATCGGTACTTTGAGCCGCGGCACCGGGTTCCCGGAAAAATACCGTGCGGAAGTCTTCCTCGGAGGAGCTGCCGCCGTTAACGTTTGCAACCGTCCGTCCGTTACGTTACTTCTCGCGTTATTCCTATCGAGCCGTCGCGTAGCCTGTCGTGAAGTTTTCGCCGAGCGTTCGCCGTCCGTCGGAACCGAAACCGCGCCGCGACAGTCATACCGTAATCGCGCCGACCACCTGCGTGCCGCGAATCTCCCGCTTCGGCAATTCTCGTGCCGATCTGCCGCACCCCCGCGGCGTATTTTACCGATCGACAACAGCGCGTGCGAACCCTCCACCTTATCGCAAACTTTGTACGAAGAGCGCGGGCTCTCGGGTGCGGCCACGTGGCCGCGGCTTTGTAAGATCCGACGCCAATAAAATTGTAGAGCCCAGCCCGACTATCGATCTTTTCACCTGCGCGATCCGCCCGGCCGTGAGGGCTGTCCTCGCTCCCTTCCGTGTCCGAACCCCCGACCCTTTACGCGCCTCTCGACATTCTCGTGGTTCCCGAAGGCTCACCTCCCGCCCCCAGCTTCGGCTAAGGGCGGACTTCGTCCGCGTTTCGCGTGGAACCCTTCCGGTGCCTGGCGCCCGAGCAGCAGGCTCTTTTCGATTTCCGAGAATTTTCGGGAATCTGTTAGTACCGGGAGGACCGCGTATTCACGGCCGTACGCGGCCCGGCCTCTGAGCCCATAAATTCCCGGAGTGGACCCCGCCCCCGCCTTCCCACGCGGCGAGTGGAGGTCCATGTTACAATACAAAACATAATTTTTAAACCTATCCATTTCTTCTGTACACTTACATATATATATTCGTGTTATATTTGTAGGAATCTTGGGAAATGGGGAGATTAATCTCTTTGAAACACTTTACTGAATATTAATATATTTAGAAGAAATAACGCTGACACGATTAACACTCTTTCTCGCAAGGCAGTCGCAACTCTACTCTCTCCGCTCTTACCGAACATCCACGCTTTATAGTCTTTCACCCCCTTGCATTCATCTCGCTTGCACTCTGTTTCTTGCATCCATCGCTTTCATTCTTAGAAATACACAAACTCTCCTATCACTTAGACCTAAACACTTTTCATTCACGCCTCTTCAGTCACTCGAGTTTTCCAAACATTCCGGCGCCGGACCGTTTCAACATGATCCGGTGGCCCGCACGCACGCACGCCCAATGAACCATTCATCCCACATATTCGTATAGAACGTTTAAAAAATTAAGATTTTTAAACAAGTTAACGAATATTCAAATGATCGTACAATTATTTACAATTGAAAATTCCATATTTTAAATTAAGAAGGAATAAGCCTCCAAATTTCGACAGATCCGAAAGTAACAAAAGAAACCGCTCGAACCAGCTCGAACGCTTTCCATGCGATCATCGACGGTGTTTGTATGAATATGATGCGGCAACATTGACCTTTTAAAAGCTGACAACGCAGTAAAATCTCTCTTCCTCGTCACACACCACTTGTGTTGCAACGTCAATCGAATTCCCTTTCTGATTCATAATACAATACGACGATAGCTCCATCTCGTGTTCATCAGTCAGCTACACAGTTGTAGGTAATACCATTTCTGTAAAGGAAACTGTATGGCAGATACCGACCACCGAATCTTGAAAAGTCACGTGACTATCCCGGGCCCTTAAAGAGAAGCAATTTTTGTGACGAAAAATACTGTCCTTAAGGGGGCCGGCACGGTTTGAAATCGGGGTGGTCCGTCGAACGGGACGGGCGCCCACCGCTCGTCGTCTGTGAGCGGGCGCCCACCGCTCGTCGTCTGTGAGCGGGCGCCCACCGCTCGTCGTCTGTGAGCGGGCGCCCACCGCTCGTCGTCGGTGAGCGGGCGACCTCCGTTGGGGGGGGGGTCACCCTCCCGTCTGACGCAGGCGGTTGGCGGCGCCGTGTGGTCGGTTCCGGGGTCGGCGTCGGGATCGGCCTGGTCCAGGCCGGCTCGGCTGCAGCGGACGCGGCGGTCGGAGGTGTGTCCTCTGTCTGCGTCCCGGTTGTCCTGGTGGCGGGTTCGGGACGGCTGCCGTCGGCCGACCTCTCGGGGCTGGAACCGGTCGTGGGATCGGCTTCGGCGGTGGCGGCTCGGCTACGGACCAGACTGATGCGGCGATGCGGGGTTGCGACCCGGGGGTGGCCGGCTCCACGGCCCTCGCCAGGGCCTCCGGCGGGAGCGGGTCCGACCAGTGGGTTAGCCTGGGCACGCTGGCTTTGGTCCCGGCGCGGTCTGCCCGGCGCCTCCTCCTCGTCCGGCGGCGGGTCCTCTGGCTGACATCCGGCGGCGGGGGCGGTGTCGGGGCCCACCAGCCCGGGGTGCGTGGCGGCGTGGTCAGCCGTGGCGTCGGGGGGCGCTGACCCAGCCAGTAGGCCCGGGGGACCGGTTCGTCCGACGCGGACGACAGCGTCGTCGTCGAATCCCAATTCCGCAGTCGGGGGCCGCTTCGCGTCGCCGGTTCTCCGGCGTCCGGGCTGTCTAGCGGGGCTGGTTGGTCGCTGCGGCGGCAGCTTCCGTCCGGCATGGCATCCGCCGTCGACGCACCGGGGCGCTGCTCGGAGTCGTCGAAAAGAGCCGCAAGGCCCCAGCTGGAGTCCATTGCGGCTGGTTGTCCGGTCCCTGGGTTTCTCCCGCCTGTCACAAAAGTTAACGGGGGGAATTAGCTTCCGGAGGCGTCCTCTTCGCCTGGGAGCGGGGCTGGTAGGGGGCGGGTGCGGGCAGCGGGTGGCTTCCCGCGGGGGAAGGTCGGAGCTCGCGCTCGGTGCTCCCCTCCGGGGGGTGGTCTGGGTCGTCGGCGGGGCCGGCGGCGGGTTTGAGTTCCCGGACGTGGATGTGGCGAAGCCATCGTCTGGCCCGGTCGCGAAGGTCCACGATGACCGGCGACACGATGCGCCCGACGGTGTACGGGCCGCTAAACTTCGGCGCGAGTTTGGCGGCGACGCCTTCTTCCTTGTTGGACAGCGTGTGCTCCCTCTTCCAGACGGTGTCCCCCAGGGCAGGCCTCCAATCTCGACGGCGCAGGTTGTAGTACTTGGCCTGTCAGTCGAACGCCCGTGCCAAGCGTACTCGGGCCAGTTCCTGGGCCTCCCGGAGATTCTTCCACCGCTGCTGCGGCGGTGCGGCGGCTTCTTCAGGGGTTGTCGGTCCCGGTGGCCGGAGTTTTCGTCCCTGGTTGAGGTATGCCGGGCTGTACCCGGTGGCTTCGTGCCACGCGGTGTTGATGGCGAATCTGGCCTCGTCCAGTTTCTCGTCCCAGCGGTTATGTCGGCTGCCGGTGTATTGGGCGAGCATGGTCTTCACGACCTTGTTGGCTCGTTCTACCGGATTGCACTGGGGCGTGTGCGGCGGGGTCCGGCGGTGCTCGATCCCGGCGGCCTTCAGCAGGGCGGTCACAGGCTCCCCGATGAACTGGCGGCCGTTATCTGAAATCAAAATTCGCGGAGCTCCGTGTCGCAGGATTACCTCCCTCTGGATCGCGGCTGCGACGGCGGTACTGGTGGCTTTCCGGAGCGGGGTGAGCTCGACCCACTTCGTGAAACGGTCCATGGCCACCAGTAACCAACGGTGACCCTGCCGAGATCGCGGCAGCGGTCCAATCAGGTCGGCGGAGATGGTATACCATGGTTCGGTCCCCGGGTTGGCGTGCAGCTGTCCTGGTAACGGGTGCGGCGGGACCTTGTACTGCAGGCAGTTCTTGCAACTCCGGACGTATCGGGCGGCGTCTCGGAACATGCCCGGCCAGTAAAATCCTTGCACCAGGAATACGATTGTTTTGGCGACTCCCATGTGACCAGCCGTGGGGTCGTCGTGGTACTTGGCCAGAGTAGCCGGGCGGTCTTCCTTCGGTACGCACAGCTTCCATGCTGTGCTCGGCTCGAGCTCGTTGTAATCAAGCTGGTGCGGGATGCGTTTGTAGAGGCGTCCCCCTCGCATCTGGAATTCGGTCTCGACGACTGGATCGATCTGGACGGCGGCTAGCTTCTTCTGGTACCACGTGTCGATGCGCTGTTTCGGTCGGAGCAGGTTCACGCCGCGTGGCGGCGGAATTCGGGACAGCGTATCCGCCACGTGGTTATGTTTTCCGGGGCGGTACCGGACATCAAAGTCGTACTGCTGCAGCTCTAAGGCCCATTTCGCCAGACGACCGGTCGGGCTGTCGAGCTGGCGGAGCCATTTGATGGCTTGATGGTCAGTAACGACGGTGAAATGGTACCCTTCCAGGTACGGTCGCATCTTCCGGATGCCCCGGACCACGGCGAGACACTCCTTTTCGGTGGCGCTGTATTTGCGCTCGGTGTAGGCGATCACCCTCTCGTCGTCCTCAGGGCCCTGCGTGAGGACGACTCCCAGCCCGTAGTCGCTGGCATCGGTCTGGAGGGTGAACGGCCGTTCGAAATCCGGGCATGCCAGCACCGGGGCGGCTACGAGGCGCTCCTTCATCGTCTGGAACGCCGTTTCCTCGGCGGAGGTCCATTGCCATTTGGCGTTTTTACGGGTCAGGCGTGTCAACGGCTCGATGACCTCGGCGAAGTTCGGGACGAATCGCCGGTACCACGAGGCCATCCCATGGAATCTGCGGATATCCTTGATCGTCTTCGGCGTCGGGATCTGGGCAATGGCCGAGGTTTTCTGCGGGTCGGTCCGGATGCCCTGCTGGTCGACGATATGGCCTAAATACCGGAGGCTGTCGACACAGAATCGGCATTTTTCCGGGTTCAGCTTCAGTCCGGCCGCACGCAGGCGCCGGAAAACGTCGTGGAGGTGACGTCGGTGGTCGGCTACAGTCCGGCTGACGACAATAATGTCGTCAAGGTAGGCGAACGCGTGCGGTTCGAGCTCCGGGCCGATCACGCGGTCCAGGAGGCGCTGGAAGGTCGCCGGAGCGGAGTGCAGGCCGAAGGGCATGACCGTGAACTGGAATAGGCCGAGCCCCGGGACGGTAAAGGCGGTGAGCGGTCGGCTAGCGGTTTCCACAGGCACCTGCCAGTATCCGTTCTTCAGGTCCAACGTCGTGAGAAACCTGGCCCCTCGCAGTTTGTCCAGCGTGGCCTGGATATGCGGCAGCGGATATGCGTCCTTCTCCGATCGCTCATTCAGTTTGCGGAAGTCCACGCAGAATCGTGGTCGGCCGTCCTTCTTCTTCACCACGACGACGGGCGAGCTCCACGGGCTACTGGATGGCTCGATAACTCCGTCGTTCAGCATCTGCGCGACCTCCTCGTTAATAATGGTCTGCATGGCCGGATTCCTGGGACGGTACCGCTGCTTGACCGGCGTCTCGTCGACGAGTTTTATCCGGTGGCGGATGAGCGTCGTGCGGCCCGTCACGGCAGTGAACTGCTTCAGCTCGGTTTCGAGAAACTGGTCGAACGCTTCTCGCTCGTCTTCCGGCAACGGTCGTAACCCGAGTTGGAGGCACGGCTCGGCGTGGTACTCCTCGGTCCGGGCGGCGGTTTCGGCGGGCGGTTTAATTTCCAGGCGCAGGGCGGTGATGGCGTGTATGCCCAGGAGCACCGATGTGCCCATCCTCGGCAGCACGGTGAATTCTGCCGTTTCTTCCCATTTCCCGGCTCGGAATGGCAGGTAGATGCGGCCCGTCGGGCGCATGTCGGTTCCGTCGGCTAGGTTCACGAGGCCGGTGCTCGTCGAGGGGAGTCTCCCCTGTTTGTGAGCCCTTCCTCGTTGACGCAGGAGAGTTGCGAGCCCGTATCGAGGAGGGCGTCGAATTTCCGACCGAGGATTCGGACCGGTAGCACGGGACGCGGCGTGTAACGGATTTTTTCCGACAGGTTGTTTAGCGGGCCCGGCGTTCGTTCCTCGGTGGCGGGGCCCGGGCTCCGTTTCCCGGCGGGTGACACTCCCGTGTCAACACTCCGTCGCGGCCGCAGCGCGAGCAAAATCTCCGGTACGCGTTCCGGCACTCGAACCGGGTGTGCCCACGCTGTTTGCATCTCCAGCAATGCGTGTCGGCATCGTATGTTTCCGTCGGCGGAGCGCGGTCCGCGGTCGTCGTGGCCGGTTCGGCGGCGCAGGTCGGGGTTCGGCGCGGTCGTCCCTCCTGCTCCTCGACGCGCTGCAGCTCCTGGACTCTCTCGCGGAGCGTCTTCACGTCGGGTACGGATCCCCGGGGGATGAGGTATCGGAATTTCGTCCTCATATTCTCGTGAAGCAACTCGAGTCGTTCGGTCGTAGGGATTTGTGCTCGCCTCATGAGCGTGGTGATGTCGGTCAGGAACTCCGCGAATTTCTCGTCGTGTCGTTGCCGTCGCTCGCGGGCGGTGCGCTCGTGCTGGTATCGGGTCTGCGACGACGTATGTGCTCTGAGGAAGGCCCGCTTGAATTCGTCCCAGGTTGCGATCTCCTCCCGCTCATTACGGCACCACGCCTGTGCTCTTCCACGAAGCATCTCGGGTGCGGCTCGGAGCACGTCCTCGTCCTGAATCGCATAGGACGCCTGGATCTCCGCCACGCGTTCCAGGGACGCGTGCGGGTCTTTCCCGTCGGTGGTACATCCTGTTTTCCGGATCCGGTCGACGTTACGGAGCGGGTCTGGTCTCTCGGCCGTCGCGTCGGCGGACAACATTTTTCTCGTCTGTACGCCGGGCTCCATCATCGCGTATAGGTCATTCGTCAGGCGGCTAATATATTCGGCCCATCGTCGGCCCCACTGGTCCGGTGTCTCGGGGGATGATGATCTGTCGGCGGTCCTGCTGGCGCGGCTCTTCGTGAGTGTCCCTCGGGGCATCCACTCGGGTTTCTTCGGTGCGGTGATTCAAACTTTCGCGCCCGTCCGCCATTCGGTCAGCGGTCCCGCTTCGTTGCGGCGGCGGCAGGCGGCGCGCGTGTATCGGCACTGTCGCGGCGGAACGGCACTGGGTGGCGCACGCGCGTCTCACTTCACTTCACGGCACACTTAACCTCGAAAATTCCACGTGGGCGAAATCCTGCCGGTCCCACGTTGTTAAACAGGTCCCTGTTCGGGCGCCATGTAGCGAGTCCGATTACCGCGGATCTCGTACAACGGGTCCTCGCGGCCGGATTTGGCTCGCCGTGCCAAGGTTCGCGGCGGGATAACGCGAGGTTCGCGGCGGGATAACGCGAGGTTCGCGGCGGGATACGGGCGGTCGGGAACGGGCGATCAACAACACGTGTTTCTCGAGTATTCCTCACTGTCCCGACGTTCACGTCTCGGTTTACGGCGGTCGCGACTCGGGTCCCGCGCGGGGGCTGTATCACGGCGGGGTCATGGCCGTACGCAGCGGCGTATCCGGACCAGGGGCAACCTCGGTGGACGGAGAGCCCGTGCCCCAGGGCGACCGGCGATCCATCGGTCGCGGGTGGTTCGCTCTCTGAGGGTGTAGGACGGAGGCAGAGATGTCGGGGTTAACGGAAAAGAGAGTTACTTACCCTGGTTCCGGTCCTCGATCGCTCAGCGTTCGGGTCGGCACCTCCAGGCAGTCTTGCACGCGGCGGCGTGTGCGGGTTTTCGCGGATCGCGAAGACGCGGCAGAACTGCTCGGTAATTCCTGACAAAATACTCGCGCGGCTCGTAACGGTTTTCTCGGTCTCCGGTATTCGCGTAGAAGGGTTCGTTTGTCGGATCGGTGCGGTCGATATCGGCGGCTAACTATCCACAAGAACGGTCCACTCGCGGCGAGGTCGGAAATCAGAAGGGGTCGTTTTCCGGCTCGTCTCTCTCTCCTCGCTAGGCGAGGGGTTGCGGTGCGGTGCGGTTCGCGGGCGGTTTTTCCGGTGGCGTCACGCTTCCGGCGCGACGGTATCGCATCATGGCGGGTTCCGGTTCCCGCCAAGATCGGTTCGCCGGCGCGGGGGTCGCGGGGGGCGTTCGCGGGTACCGGCGGAACTCGGTATCCGTCGGTCGTGTTCGGGGCGGTTCGAGTTCGGGGCGAGCACGGCTAGAAACAGGCCTGGCGCAGCCAGGTCTGTTACAATATTAATAACAATGAAAATTTTAGTAATCTTTAACAATCTTTATTAATCTTAGATAATCTTTAACAAATTTTAATAATTTTCCTTTGTATGATATAATTTAAAGCAGGGTTCAATACACAATCCAACGTTGCAGTCTTTACATTCGATTCGTGTTTCGGTTCGCTTTTTGTGTTTGCTGCAAACCACACATTTCCGCCGACCGTCCTGCCGCTTTCCTGATTGATTGGACATCATGGCAGTTACTGTAAATAAATGAACGGCGCCAAAAGGCGCTGTTCGCTCGGAGCGAGCGTCTATAGCCGAGCGCCAGATCGCGCTGTTCGCTCGGAGAGAGCGTCTATAGCTGAGCGCCAAAAGGCGCTGTTCGCTCGGAGAGAGCGTCTATAGCTGAGCGCCAAAAGGCGCTGTTCGCCGCGAAAGGGTTAAACAGTGTGCGGAACCGCTGATTATTTCAGCGGTTGAAAATTGCGGAATGGATCATTCCTTACCTCGCGAATCATTGGAATCGCTGGAGGTTCTGACGCGATGTCGTCGGAACGCATACTGTCAAATAGTGTGCGGAACCGCTGGTTATTTCAGCGGTTGAAAATTGCAAAATGGATCATTCCATAGCTCGCGAATCATTGGAATTATTTTTAGTTGTTCCTACTATGATGCACCAAACGCAGGAATTTGAAAAGGATTGAGTATAATATTTAGGACAATATCTCATTGCTAAATTAATTCTGTTCTTGTGTTTCTTCGATTTGCATATGAAATCTTCAGTTTTTTGATTTTTTTCGTGTTTTTCGATTTTTACAACCAGAGTTTGCAACGATAGAATCTGAAAACGAATCAAAGTATGTGGTTTGGTATCCGAAATGTGTCAGATTTTTTTCAGAATTTTAAATTGACATTAAATGTGGAAAGTGGGCAAAAATCTGGATTTTCGATTTTCCTCTCTAACTACCCTTATAGATGAGCTATCGAGCTATCGCATAGCGCAAATTAGAATAAAATACCTTCCATGGCAGATTTGACCACCAAACCCGGCTATAGCCTTTTCATAAAAATCGTTGGTGTTTCGGTTGTCGATGTTCCTTTGTCCAGAATCGCTGTCCTTGCTTGGAAAAGTCAACCGAGCAGGACATTTGGCCCGGCTTCAATTGCTCATCCTTCGTTACAACCCTAATATCTGCAAGGCGTCAACGAGGTTTGGGCACCGTGATCCAAGGTCATAAATTTCCGTAGCTCGATGACCCTCGCTTTAGTTGATCCTTGGGATATCGATGAAGTTAGCGAAAGGTCCCACTTTGTCCATCATTTTTTGTGCAAGAAATTTTCTCTAGAGCATTTCTTGCAAATGGACACACCATGTAAGAGTACTTTCGAGAGAAACTCGCACGAGAACTCACAGATGGACACGCACCCTTGGGTCTCAGGGTATTTCTGCGTTTCTGTCTCAGTTGTTCAGAGCTATGCTCTCTTCGCTTATATTGCAGTTTCACTATGTTTGGAACTATAGCGAAGGAATGAGGTATAAAGGTTGTGAGAGAGGCAGGTAGAGAGTAATATTGGACTGTATGATATACTAAGATAATATATTGTAACGTGGATCCATCCTCGCCGCGTGGGAAGGCGGGAGCAGGGTACACTCCGGGAATTTATGGGCGCAGAGGCCGGGCCGTGTACGGCCGTGAATACGCGGTCCTCCCGGTACTAACGTATTCTCGAACATTCTCCGAAGCCGAAAAAGAGCCTGCTGCTCTGGCGCCAGGCACCGGAAGGGTGCCACGCGAAACGCGGAAGAAGTTCGCCCTCGGCCGAAGCTGAGAGCGGGTGCTGAACCTTTGAGAACCGCGAGAAGAACGAGAGGCGCGAAAGGGTCGGGGGTTCGGACACGGGAAGAGCGAGGACAGCCCTCACGGCAGGGCAGATCGAACAGGTTGAAATGATCGGAAGCCGAGATGGGCTCTACAACGTTTATTGGCGTCAGATATTACAATGCCGCGGCCACGTGGCCGCACCCGAGAGCCCGCGCTCTTTATACAATAGTGGCGAGAAGGTGGAGGGTTCGCAGCGCGCAGTTGTCGATCGGTAAAATAATCCGCGCGTGTGCAGTAAATCGGCACGGGAATTCACTCTCCCCGGAGCGGGACTTTCGCGGCGCGCTGGTGGTAGGCGCGATTACGGTACGACTGTCGCGGCGTGGTTTCGGTTCCGACGGATGGCGAACTCTCGGCGGAAAACTCGCAGTACGCTACGCGACGGCTCGATTGGAATAACGCGAGAAAGAATGCGACGAACGGACGATAGCAACGGCTAACGATTGCGGCTCCTCCGAGGAAGACTTCCGGATTCTACTTCGACGGGAAATACGGCGGCTCGGCTCAAAGCACCGATGAGTTCGGTGCGAGCGAAATTGGACGAGGCGAGAGGCGCCTCGACACGCGAAAGCGTGGGGAACGGTACGCGGTATTACCCGTCCGACGAACGTTCCGTGAGCTCGCGTGATCGCGAAGGCACGGGGTCGACCTCGGCCGTCCTCGTCGTTCCCTCTACGGAATACCGGGAACCAACTCGCGATAATCGAAACGAATACGGATCACTGGGTAGACTCACCGTTTCCTGCTCTCAGCGGCTTTCCGTCCACGTAGCAGCTCCGGCCGGTTCTTGCGGGACGAGCGTCGGTCGTTGATAATCCGCCGTTAGCGGGATCAGGTACAAACCCCCGGTAGTACGGACGGGGTCATGCGTGTCGCGGGATGGACTACGATAGCGATGGTGCGATACTTCGCGTCGCGCGGCGAGATTCGGGACTCGGAAAGACTGCTTAGTGGAACTACGTGGCTTTTCGGGACGGGAGCTACCGCGTCAGTGATCCTTTACGGCACGTTCGCGCGACGGCAGGGTCCTCGTATCCCCACTCTACGCCCTAGTCCGGCTTTTCCCTAATTGGGCGCGCTACTCGCGGGAAAATCGTAGCCGGCAGGACCGTGTCCACACCTGGTCCTTGGGCCCCAGACCATACGCGAAAATCATCCCGGCCGCGCTTTGCGACCGTGGAAGAGTGGCAGATCTTCGATCTCCCTGATATGGGGGCGCCTACACCACCCTCGCCGAGGCCCCGTTGCAAGTGGCTAGGTGAGGCGGCGGCAGGACCGCGAAATCGGGTGTCGGCTGGTCGACAGGGGCCTGTGTCCCGCATCGTCGCCTTCGGGTTGTCTGGCCCGTGTGTGTCGTCTCCAATATCCGAAATAACCGGTGCACCGGATTTTCCGTGATGGCCATGGTTTGACGTGGAGTGGTCCCGCGGAGCGAGACGTCCTTCGGTATCGGCAGCGGGGTACGGTGGTGCCGTTAGCACGCCTGAAACTTGCCGGGCTCGGCGCGCGCGAAAGTCGTTAAAATTTGAGTCTCCTGCCAATTCGGAAGTTCCTCGGGGAGCGCTTCCTAACCTATCCAGCCGTCGCAGCATTCGCGCTAACGTTATTGTCGGCAGTCCGGTCTCTTCGCTCTGTCGTTCGCAGCGACAAGGGACGATGCAAAATTTGCAACGTCACAATATTAAAAGAAAGTAGAAAGTGTACAAGAAAGCGGTGATTAGACAAGGCAGAAGAAAGCGGCGAATATATGGAAGTGATAACGTAACGCACAAATCGTGAAGGGCACGATTTGGGAGAGAAAAGAGTCGTGAAGCGCACGAATAAACGATAGAGAAAAGCGACTATAATCGAGCGATCGAGCGTGTCAAAGGACCCCGCGTAGCGGTTATCGCGGGTTATGTATACTGTGTGGGGCCGCCGACAGTGGAAGGAATAAGGAATGGGGTTTTTGAAAATGACAAAGGAATTGGCAGTGTCGAACGTTAGCTAGCGCACGAGGGCAATGCCCGAACGGCCGCTGCTGCACAGGAAACAAGGACGGTGGGTAACGGGTTTGGTATTTTGGAATATGGGGAACGGTGGCTCCCGCGACAAGTAATCCTTCAGACGTAAACATAAAGTTTACGTCTGCGTGCGTTCACTCGGTCTCGGCGCCGAGCCCGATCAGCTGGGCTGTTGTCAACGCCGGGACACGGTCGCACCGAGGCCACTTGTCTGCGGATTAGCGCGGAAAAACTTCATGGCCCGTAATGAAAGAAATGGTGTTTGTGTTACCGGAGTTCCCGGTAACGCCTGCAATGATTTCGAACACACTATAAAGTTAAAAACATACGTCAGCTCACGATAGATCGCCTCTGACTGTATGCATGTATATACTATAAATATCAATTGTGAGCTCACGATAGATCTCCTCTGACTGTGTTTGGGACCCCGGAACGGAAATGGTGAGGAGTGGACTGTATGGAAAGTTCGAAAGGATCGGGGGCAAACACAGAAGGGAGGCCGGATTGGGAATAGGTGCAGGAAGCGCGAGCAGAAGGAGGGAATCAAAAGAAATATTGTGGAGACTGAGCACGGGGCTGTACAACCGTGATTTATTCTTCTGAATTCGCGTAAACTAATGCGGGCGCGCAATCGAGTCGAACCGGTGGTCGATTTCGAATGGCTACAATAAACGATAGTTGCAAGAACTGGGCGCGATACAAAGCGTGTTAATCAGGCGGTTGGTAGAACGAGTCTGAGCGACGAGGTAATGCGAGCGATTAACGGTGATCCTCGGTAATCACGTGATCATGCGTCACGAGCGCGATACCGGGAATCGACAAAAACACGGGCGCGGCGTATCGCTCGACATCGGCGTCTTAACACGAAGTTATCTCTACGCTTAATCCTAAACAGACTGTATTTCGTATAAATTTATTAAAACTTGCCAAGTTAGTATGTCTAAAATTGTTTTATCTGTTTTTCTTATTTTATTTCATAACCATATTAGATCTTTATGAATTTTAACTTTCATCATATAGTATACAAGATCCTTCCTATGGAGCCCACAAGTTTCATGTTGATACCAACCTGGATATTTCATATCCACAGCTTCCACCATTAATGGAAATAACTTATCTTGTATACCATATTTTTCTCTAATATTAGGATAGGCCGCGTCAAATACTGCTTTCATTAATTTAAATACAAATGAAAATTCTGCAGATGGAGCACATAAATGACCGAATAGTTCGTCATCATTTGCTTCATAGGCTCTAAAAAATATTAATATTTGTCTATCCTGCAGGAATACATGATTTTCGCTAATTAATGAGATCGAACATTGGTCGCAACCAGATTTTGTAACACATTTCATGGCCAAAAATCCTGCAAAATATTCAACCGGAGAGGCTTCTAATGTTTCGTCATTAATATATGACGCATCAATGACAACTTCTTCGACATCAATAAACGTTTCTTGATCAATTTCACTTTCATGGCTTGTATTTGTCGATATTAGTGCAACATTAGATGTACTATGATATTTCGAGTTTGGAAGTAATGTTTCGTCCTCATCATCTAAACAATTGGCAGATTAAGCCGGTTTTGATAAATTGAATACAATATTTTTTTGCAATGATAAGCGAAAAGCTTTTGCAGACGGATTTTAATTATAAGTTCCACCATAAGTGCGGATCATTGAAAATAAATTTTCCAATGGGTCTTGATTCACTGTAGACGTTATAAAATATTTAATTCCATCGCACTTAAGATCTTTCCATAATTGTAAAATTGCTTTAACAGAAATTTACAAGCCTTCGAAACATGGTGGTATATTCTGACCATTATTTTTAATAGTGCGCCATTTGGGACACCTTTCTAATAATGCAGTTAAATTATTTTTTGCATTTAATCTAATTTCGGACAATGCACATCTATCTGGATTCGAATCGTTGCAACTCCGGTTGTTTTGTAACGGGAGCGTTTCCTACGCGAGCGTTTAACCGCGAAAGGAGGGGTGGTTCTGTCCTCTCCTGGATTCGCTCAGTCGCCTGGGTCGGCGGAGAGGACAGCAGGTGAAATAATCGAAGACGGTTTTATGGAAAACTATAGTTTATTTCCGGGGGTGGTTCGCCCCGGATCGAGACGATGTGTCCCAGCTGGCGGGTTCCGGTAAGACGGCCGGCTGTAAACAGCACGAGGAGGCGACACGTTATTATTAATCTAAACTTACTTCCTACCTTAATTCTAATACACGCGAAGTACTAACACGGCGGAAATGCGGAGCGATCAGGACTCGCTCTTACGGCGGGAACGCGGAGCGATCGGGACTCGCTCTTCCGGCGGGAACGCGGAGCGATCGGGATTCGCTATTTTCGGCGGAACGCGGGGCGATCAGGATTCGCTATTCTCGGCGGAACGCGGAGCGATCAGGATTCGCTATTTTCGGCGGAACGCGGAGCGATCGGGACTCGCTCGTTACGACGGATACATGGAGCGAGGAGACGGCGTTTCTCCGATTCGAAGGAGTTACGGGATTCCGGATCTGCGGCTGTTCGGTGGGAACCACCGCGGCTCGGCGAGATAAGAGTGAATCGGTGTTTCCTCGCTGATGGCCGAGCGTACGGTGGCCGCGAATCCACTCCGACTCCGGACCGGCGGAACGCCCCACCCGTCGTCCCTAGTCAAATCGCGGTGGGGGTCGCTCGTACCCAGACGAACCCAGAGAACGCGCTTCCCGTCACCGGCGTTGTCACTCGTACGGGACGAGCTCCGAACGCGGCTGCGATCAGACGAGGACTGACACGAATGTGACGCGACGCCCGATCGCGCGCCGATGCGTGGATTTCGCAGGATCGACGGAATCGGGAATCGGGTAGTGGGGAGAGAGCCGGAGCGCGTGACGAGCGGTAGTGCTTCGGGGCACTGCTCCCGTCCGACTGCTCGCTCGAGACTCGCTCGCGATACCGGTTTCGCTCGCACACGGAAGAAGCCGTAGTACGCGTTCCACCTGGTACCAGCGTGGTTACCCACACACACGGAAGAAGCCGTAGTATGCGTGTTCGCCCGCGGCTGCGAGTGATCAGGAGCTCGGAGACGATACTCCACGAGCTGCTCCAGGCCAACTCTGCCTTGGTCGCGTTTCGTCCCGATATTTATAGGAGAGGCGCGGACTACGAAGAGCGCGCCGCCTCGCGAAAAGTTCGCGAAGCGGCGGCGCTCGCTGATTGGCTCGCGCTTGGGCCGGTTGCGGATTGGTTCGCACTCGGGTCAGCATATGTGCGAGCTCGCGACGGAACGCGAATTTCGCCGTTTCGTCGCAGTTTAAGGAATCAAAACTATTGTTTAGAAATAGTAGGGTCGTGGATGAGATTAGAAGATAAGGAAACTAGAGCTTCGAGCGAAGTGCAGACCACTCAGTCACTGTTCGACTTTATTTACAACTTACAACGCTACCTTAACTATAGAACCCGACACCAACTTAACATTAATAGAAATAAACAACGCGACTAGATTTACAGTATAAAGGGCCTAGCCGAATAAGATGGTCAAAACTGCCCTTAGACGTTTTTCAATAATTAATGAACCATTCGAAAGCTGACCAAGAAAAACCCCTCTGAGCCTTAAGTAGGGAATTAAATAGGGAGCACAGTTTAGCAGCTCAAGCGAAGCTGGGTTTCCAAAAGTAACTGACTTTTCGGGAACAACGGATTCCCGAAAGTTGTTGTGATTTGGGCAACCTCGTCTCGTCTCTCCCCCCTGGCCTATACCCGCTCACGTGCCGTCGCCTGGCTCACGTGATCCGCAACAACTATCATTATGAATTTTGAAAAATTCAGCAGTATGCATTACTGTTTGACTTTGAATTCCTCCCACCGTTCCCACGGTTAAAAGAGCTGCTGAAACTCAGCGACTAAATACTTGCAGAGCTAAACGACATTTTAATTTTAAAGTTATTTGGATAAACGTGTTTCTCCGTTAATTTGCAAGCAGCTCTCGTTGCTTTATCATCTTCCAATTGCCATAACGAACGTACGTCTTTCCACGATGCAATTTTATGATCATCAAACATAATGTCATATTTCAAAAGTTGGTTCCTTATAGATTTAAAAATATGCGGTATATCAAAGATCGTGTATATTTTTTTATTTACTTATTTATTTTTTATTTATTTTATTTTATTTACATATTTATATACATGTGGGAATGATCGCATCAGCTGTGAAGGCCATCAGCTGACCGGGTCGTTGCCCTCGCGTCATAAACAAGCGTCGCGCACCCGATCGTCGAATGCCGGACGTCTTTTGGAAAAACGCGACGATACGGTCGGAACCACGGAAACGCGATAAACGACAGTATCACGAGAACGCGATTAACGATTAGAACGATTACAACTCACGGCTTACGATAAAGGATTAACGATTACGATTACAATTTACGGCTTACGTTTAAGGACCACGAATACGGATACGTTTTATTGTTCTTCTCTCGCGATATTATTGTAATTTTCGACACTTCTACAAATAAAGGGCAGATACTTTTTATCTATAAAAATCCTGTTCCTACTGTGACGTTGCACAAACCCCGTCGCCCTTAGGCGCGCCTAACAACCGAACGAAGGGACCGGACTGCCCGAAAACAACGTTGTCGCGAATAGAACTACGGCTCGATAGGTTAGGAAGCGCTCCCCGAGGAACTCCCGAATCGACAGGAAACTCGTACTTTCACCCTTTCGCGCGCGCCGAGCCCGGCAAGTTTCAGGTAGGCGAACGGCACCCCGGTATCCAGCCGACCTGAGGAAAGGGCACAGCGCTTCGCGGGACCACCTACGCCAAACCATGGCCAATACGCAAATCCGGTGCACCGGTAATAACGAGGAATGGGCGACGCCACACACGGGCCAGACAACCCGGAGGTGACGAAGCGGGACGAAGGCCCCTGTCGACCATCCGACAACCTATTTCGCGGTCCTGCCGTCGCCTCACCTAGCCAATTGCAAGGGGCCTCGGCGAGGGTGGTGTAGGCGCCCCCCCCTCTCCATACCGGGGTAGGTCACCGATCTGCCCCGCGTTTCAATTTCGGAATGATTTTCGCGTAAGGTCTGGGGCCCAAGGACCCGACGTAGGCACGATCCTGCGAGTTCCGAATTTCGCGCCAGACGCGCGCCCTATTAGAGGAAAAGCCGGACTACGGCAAGGAGTGGGGATGCGAGGACCCTGCCGTAACGCGAACGGACTAGGCCGAATTACTGTCGCGGTGACTTCCGTACTGTGTCGCACAGAGAAAAACTATCGAGTTCGCCCGGACCGGCGTGTTGCGTAGATTACCGAAATTCGTCCTCGTATCGTACACGCGACGTGCGTGCAGTTATCATACCGAGCTACCGAGGGACCACGATCCTGTTACCGTTGCGAGGCAGGAGCCGAACTACCGAAGGACCATCCCGAGCGAGACGGGCAGAACCGCGACAGACGGCGGAAAAATTACCGGCAGGAACGGTGAGTCCCCTAAGTGACCGTTTTCGTGTATTTTTCGCGAGTTGGTTCGCCAGGCTCTGTCGGGGAACCGACGAGGTCGGCCGACGACGATTCCGTGCCCTCGCGGCAACGCGAGCTCGCGGATCGCCCGTCGGACGCATAATATCGCGTCTCGTTCCCCGAGTTTTCGCGCGCCGAGGCGCTTCTCGCCTCGGACATTCCGCTCGTACCGAATCCACCGGTACCTCGAGCCTCGGCAGCGAGTTCCCGGAAAAATATCGTGCGGAAGTCTTCCTCGGAGGAGCTGCCGCCGTTACCGTTTGCAACCACCCGTTTGTTACGTTACATTTCGCGTTATTCCTATCGAGCCGTCGCGTAGCCTATCGCGAAGTTTTCGCCGAGCGTTCGCCGTCCGTCGGAACCGAAACCGCGCCGCGACAGTCATACCGTAATCGCGCCGACCACCTGCGTGCCGCGAACCCCTCGCTTCGGCGAGGGGCGACTCTCGTGCCGATCTACCGCACCCCCGCCGCGTATTTTACCGATCGACAACAGCGCGTTGCGGACCCTCCACCTTACCGCAAACTTTGTACGAAGAGCGCGGGCTCTCGGGTGCGGCCACGTGGCCGCGGCTTTGTAAAATCCGACGCCAATAAAATTGTAGAGCCCAGCCCGACTACCGATCTTTTCACCTGCGCGATCCGCCCTGCCGTGAGGGCTGCCCTCGCTCCCTTCCGTGTCCGAACCCCCGACCCTTTTCGCGCCTCTCGACATTCTCGCGGTTCCCGATGGTTCACCTTCCGCCCCCAGCTTCGGCTAAGGGCGGACTTCGTCCACGTTTCGCGTGGCACCCTTCCGGTGCCTGGCGCCCGAGCAGCAGGCTCTTTTCGATTTCCGAGAACCTTCGAGAATCGGTTAGTACCGGGAGGACCGCGTATTCACGGCCGTACGCGGCCTGGTCTCTGAGCCCATAAATTCCCGGAGTGGACCCCGCCCCCGCCTTCCCACGCGGCGAGTGGAGGTCCACGTTACACTACATACATGTAATGTGTGATTGAATTATTTGTTGAACGTCCAAGGATTGTAGAGAATAACAAACAGAAAAGTTTCACTGTAAAAATACAAGTGTTTTTATTAATTAAACTATTTGCCTAAACTATTTACAATGGTTACAAACCTGTAAAAATACAAGAAACAACATTCAAAGTTTGTTCTTCGCAATCTTGTTCCTCGTATGAACCATTCACTCTATTATAAAAGGAATAACTCGTTGGAGATTATTAAATTGGCAATCTTCACACGTGTCTGCCGAATCATTGTTTTTATTTCTCTGCCGCTACTGCGGGCCCTTACTTATCGACTCACTGTATTGAGCGGGAAGATTTAAATCAATTAAGGAGCGCACTCCTTACATCTCCCCCCTTCGGGAAAGAAAAATCCTGTTCTCCTTCTTTATACATCGTATGTTGTATTGGAATAAGTTTTGAAATATGGAAGAGATTCGATTCTGTTCTCGTATGTCCTGTATTGATTCGATAAATTGATTCAGACACTTTTTCTTCTAACTTATATGGGCCTATTCTTAATTCGTCCAATTTTCTTCTGTTCAAACGATTGCCGTTCTCAACATATACTGACTCGCCTATTTGAAAATTGTAGTTCTTCCTATTTTTGTCGTAAAATTGTTTGTTAAATTTGTGGTATTTTATGCTATTTTCCAAAGCCTTTTCTCTGTCTTCTTCTAACTCACTTTGTGTTTTTCTTCGTAATAACGCGTTTGGTAATATTGACGTGATCGTTCCCTCTAATAAGTATTTTGGACTAAACTTTGTCACTGTATGTATCGTTTCGTTATATTTTCGCACACATTCATGTGCCGCCGTTGTCCAAGCTTTTCTTCCATTATTTTCATTGACTTTACACCTGATTTTATTTACTAGAGTTTGGTTTAACCGTTCATTTAGACCGTTGGAAAAAGGCGCATTGACCGCTGTAAAAATAATCGGTATATTCTTGCTTTTTAGAAAGTCCTTATATTCTTTTGAATTAATTCCTGGATACTGGTCCGTTAGAATTTTTCCGATTTCTTCATTTTCTGCTATAATATTAGTTAATTTTATAAAATCATGAGCTGACTGTGACTTTGAAGTTATGATGTATGCGAATCTTGTAAAATGATCCACCAATAAGTGTAAATATTTTTTTGTGGATCTTGTGCCACCAAAACCTCCGATTGTGTCAATGGACATTATCTCGAACGGTTTTATCGCTGGACCAAGCTGTGACATTAAGGGCCAGTTTTCCCAGGTGGCCTTGAACAATCGATAGTACCGCTATAACGGCCACTAGAAGAAGCTAAATAGTAACATTTTCGTCCAGTATGGGGAGCTGGGTGCACTTTCCACATTCAGTGTCGAGTGGCATTTTCCGAGTATCCTCTCTGATTCGATCGCATGATCTCTGACAATAGAGGCGATCTGAGCATGCGTGGTCGACATCGTAAACGACGGCGCTGCCGTAGCTTCGTTCGAACAGCCGTGCCTCGGCATACTCACACACCGCTAGGTCGGCGTGTACGTGTACCTACGAGAATAGCAAGGGTCCGGGATGCCGTGAATCATTCCTCGATAATGCAAAGATGGGGCTTATCAGTAGTCAAAAGCGCTAGATAAAAGATAAATCTAGAGCGCTCGCCATCAAACAGGTCCTACTCTTGCATTTTCGAGCAACATTTTGCATTATTCGGTCGCATGATGCCTGCCGTAGCTTCGTTCGAACAGCTGTGCCTCGGCACACTCACACACCGCCAGGTCGGCGTGCACGTGTACCGATGAGAATAGCAAGGGTCCGGGATGCCGCGAATCATTCCTCGATAATGCCGAGGAGAAAAAATGGGGAAAAAATGGATGCATATTTTGAGGATGATATGAAAAAGGAAAAGTTAGGAAAATAAAAAAACATAATAGAATATATTTTTTTTACATATTTATTGTAATAAATTTTTTGCCCCGCCCCCCGCTGCCGCCACGCCCCCCGCGGCCTCCGCGCCCCCTGTAGCCGCCTCGCCAGCCGGGGCCACCGCGCCGGCCCCCTCTTCGATAGGAATTTCTTCGGATGTTTTTCATCAGCTTTGACTGAAACATGTACACAACATTTATATACAAGATTTATATTTAACATATATATAACATATTTTTATGTTTTTCTAACTCACAAGCATTTCTTCCGTCATCTGGATGACGGGGCTTGGTGGAGGGGGGGGGAGGCGTTGATGCCGAGGCAGCGGATGGGTTGCTAACGCCGCCGCGGCCGTTTTCAATTTTCTGTTGGAAATTAAATGTAACGTTTTAGAAATGAATAATAAATCTTTACGAATGATAAAATATACCGTCTACTCACTACATTTGCGATTGGCCTCCCAATCGTAAGGCGGGCGACGGCCGCCGTCACTGCCGCCGGTAGTGACAGCGTTGCTGGGCCGTCGGTGGTGCTGGCACCACCCCCGCCGGTGCTGGCACCACTGCCGCTGTGTCGGTGGGAATCTGTTCCATCTACATTACAAACAAAAACACAATACAATATAAAATATCATTATCACATGATATTGGGTAGGGATGAAAGTTCGTAGGGTTTTCAAATTGAAATTGAAAAATAGCAAAGGTATTTAGAAATACAGTAAGAAGTCATATAACAGAAGGGGAAATATGTTATTGAGTAATTCTATGAATACATATCTATCGGTAATTCTGCATAAGAAGTCACACGACATCGACTTCGAAGCTCTTTGAATATGTTGTCGGGATGAAGATTTTGAACAATTTTTCTCCATGCAGGCCGCCGCACAGTGGGCAATTTGAACGAAATCGGATTCAAAATCAAAGAACTTTCGATAGAAATGAGGTAGAGCGATGAAACTTTTTTTAAATTAAAGCTGAAACTTTGTCGAATATGGGAAAAATAGGGAGATTATGGTACGAACGTTTTTTAACCTAGAGAAAATTCGTTAAACTTGCACAATTTCAAGAAAATTATGGTTTTTCCAATACCACGCGCGGAAAAAATTTTTTTTTAACATGCTATACATCATTTCCCATAGATTTTTTCACGCTGATTTCAAATCTGGTCTCAAAATTTGTCTTCAATCTCAGGATTTTGTAAAAAATAGATTTTTGTGACAAAAACTAATGAAGTCATTTTTTCGTTGAAATGATTGGATGGTAATAATCTCCCTATTTTTCCCATATTCTACAAAGTTTCAGCTTTTATTTTAAAAAAATTTCATCGCTCTACCTCATTTCTATCGAAAGTTCTTTGATTTTGAATCCGATTTTGTCCAAATTGCCCACTGTGCGCCGCCGCATTGTGGATTCGGGGCTTCGAAAACCTTGCAGAAATTCGAAGTATGAACATTCGAGAATTCATGATGACCCGTGTGTAAATTGTAGAATATGATCTTGTAGAATTAGTAAAAAGTAATGATTGTTGAAAGCGTAAATTCGGTATCATTGCAGTTCAAAATTGGTCATTGCTATCGAGTTTAGTTATACCGTGAAAAATACATGTTCTAATATGTTAATATTTTTATAAGTACGCGACATTATTTACCAACCAAATGAAAATATGGCTTGATCGTCTAGTGGTAAGTAAAGGATTACATGTCGTGGTATTTGGAAAATATTCTAATATTTAATTACAGAGAACTGTTTTTGTTACTTTGAAAAAATAGTCAAATTTGCATACATTTCTAAGCTGTTTGTTATGTGCACAGTGCGTTTATCTAACTGTAATACTAAAAAACAAAAAGGTGCAGCGGACTGTACTGCTCAGCCACCGTAAGCGAAAACATTGAAACATCATGGCCAAGTTTGTATACAATGTCGCGATGTACGTTGGCTAAACAGAGCAGTCCGACCAGAGGACGAATATCGTCGAAATATAGATCGATCGTACCGCACGTAAAAAAAAATATGTAATTTCTCTGGCAGTGCAAAAAAGGTGCAACTTGTTCTTTTTTAGCATTACAGTTAGATAAACTCTCGACATTTTGCAAAAAAATTTGTCTGGAACCCACTGGGAACATAACAAACAACTTAGAAATGTATGCAAATTTGACTATTTTTTCAAAGTAACAAAACCAGTTCTCTGTAATTAAATATTAGAATATTTTCCAAATACCACGACATGTAATCCTTTACTTACCACTGGACGATCAAGCCATATTTTCATTTGGTTGGTAAATAATGTCGCGTACTTATAAAAATATTAACATATTACAACATGTATTTTTCACGGTATAACTAAACTCGATAGCAGTGACCAATTTTGAACTGCAATGACACCGAATTTACGCTTTCAACATCATTACTTTTTACTAATTCTACAAGATCATATTCTACCATTTACATACGAGTCATCATGAATTCTCGAATGTTCACACTTCGAATTTGTGCCAGGTTTTCGAGGCCCCGAATCCACAATTCGGCGGCGGCATGCATGGGGAAAAATTGTTCAAAATCTCCATCTCGACAACATATTGAAAGAGCTTCGAAGTCGATGTGTGTGGCTTCTTATGCACAATTACCGATAGATATGTATTCATAGAATTATTCAATAACATATTTTCCCTTCTGTTCTATTACTTCTTGTCGGATTTCTAAATATCTTTCCTATTTTTCAATTTCAATTTGAAAACCCTACGAACTTTCGTTCCTACCCAACAATTTACACTTTACAATATTAGTATAAAATACTGATTATAAACATTTATACGTACTGTATAATGCGTGGTTGCGTTCCCGCGTTTGCTGTCGTTTGCAGTCGTGGACGAAATGCCCAAACCGATGGCTCCCACTCTGGCGAAAAATCGCCACCCATTTCCCTCCTACCGCACTACGCACACACGCACCTTTACTCTGTTCGTGTGCGCTACCTATGCGACGTTCGACGGGTTCCTCCGCAATTATTCACGTTACGAAAGTTTCGAACGTGTGATTTGCGATCACATTTCGCTATAACTTTTGTTCTAAAAAACTCATTAAAGCGAAATTTGGACTACAAATTTTTCTGAAAAATGTTTACGAAAATATATTTTGCATTCTTTAAATAATTTTTTTTCAGTATAGCCACCTAAGATGTTCAAAAGTGACCCCCGAAACAAATTGATTTTTAGTCACACCGTGCCCAACAAAAAATTACGAAAAAATTCATGGATATTCTACTTACTAGCATACAGGAGTGAGATTTTTTTCAGAACTTTAGGTGGAAAAATCGATTTTATATCGAACTTCTCGGTTGACCCCGCTTATATTATTATGTTCGCTGTGTCTTCGTTGTGATTATTAATGTGTATTTTTTACAGTTTTTTTTTTTGGATTATGCAAACACGTTTGTTGAAAAAAATTGGACATCTCCAAACATTCGAAGAAAGTGCGTATTTCGTATTGAAGTTTCAGAGATACCGGTTTTATAAAAATTCAGTAGTTAGATATTATTTTCAAAATGAGGAAACTGTTGGAAGTCATGTTGATATATTGAAATATAGGGCAAATAAAATATTTCATATTGCATTTTTAAGTCTGTACATTCTTTTTTCGAATATAAAAATGTTTATTATCTCATATGTTAGAAACTAGGAGTTTCTGGTCCCAAGGTTCTGGGGTAAGTGCCGTGGGGTTCATCACAGTTCTCTTACCAAAAGGCATAGCCTTCCCCACTCCGTGGCCAGATCCTTCAGCACAAAGAGTCCCTTATCTTTGGCAATACGACGTCGGGTCGCTTGCCTTTTCTAAACATTCTCACCGTCAATAAACAGTCAATGCTTAGACAATCGATAGCTGTGAGACCCAAATCGGTCATCAGCTATCGCGTCGCCTGCTGCCAGGCAGAGTTGGGCATTATTTAGTTAAAAAATTATTTAAATAACGATTCGAATAAAAGATACTTTATCTTTATTCGTTATTCGAAGGTTCGAATAAAAAAATTATCTTTATTCGACGAGTATCGAATAAATAATTTTATTCGACGAGAATTTATCCGACGAATAAAGATAATTTTTTTTATTCGAAGCGGATTTATTCGAACTTCGAATAATTTTTTCATCTTTTATCTGTATCTTTTATTCGAAGGCTTCGAATAAATCTTCGAATAACTTTTGCCAGCTCGACGAATAAACGGCGACGGCGCCCGACGAGGACCGACGAGCGCCGAACGTCGAAGACCCAGCGACTGCCAAACGGCATACAATGTAAGCGGATGGAGAATCGCGCACGAATGAAAGTTTAAACTTTTAGATTTTTCAACATATCCTCATAAAATTGAAACGAGCGAATGGAGGGGATTTTCCTGATGAAAATGAGGTCAAATTCGAGTGTAATCGAACAAGTTTCACTGATACGTAATGTTACGATAAAAATTACAATCTCAGTAAAGACAGTCCAAATGATGTCGTGTTTGGACTCATTTCGATCGGAACAAACTCTACAACTCATTCGTCTTAACAATATTGTTGTGATTAAAAACATGAAAGCATAAATTGCCAATAATGCGCGATTCTCCATCCGCTTACATTGTATGCCGTTTGGCAGTCGCTGGATCTTCGACGTTCGGCGCTCGTCGGTCCTCGTCGGCCGTCGTCGCCGTTTATTCGTCGAGCTGGCAAAAGTTATCCGAAGATTTATTCAAAGCCTTCGAATAAATCTACGAATAAAAATGCTAAATACAGTCCAATTTGTACCGTGTTTAGTGTCATTTTAATCAGAAGAATGCCACGAATTAGTTGGCGCAAGTCCCATAGAAAATCATGAAAAACAATGAAGTTTTGCAATTGGATTGGTAGTTGTTTCACACCGATATCTCGCGACTCTGCGAGCTCGGAACTTCAAAGACCAGCGACCGACCAACAGCCTACAATGTAAGCAGATGGAGAATCGTGCATTATTGGCAATTTATGCTTGTATGTTTGTAATCAGAACAATATTGTTAAGACGAACGAGTTGTAGAGCTTGTTCCGATCGAAATGAGTCCAAACACGACATCATTTGGACTGTCTTTACTGAGATTGTAATTTTTATCGTAAAATTAGGTATCAGTGAAACTTGTTCGATTACACTCGAATTTGACCTCATTTTCATCAGGAAAATCCCCTCCATTCGCTCGTCACAATTTTATGAGGATATGTTGAAAAATCTAAAAGTTTAAACTTTCATTCGTGCGCGATTCTCCATCCGCTTACATTGTATGTCGTCTGTCGTCGCTGGGTCTTTCATGCTCGGCGCTCGGCAAAAGTTATTCGAAGATTTATTCGAAGCCTTCGAATAAAAGATACAGATAAAGGATGAAAAAATTAATTCGAAGATCGAATAAATCCGCTTCGAATAAAAAAAATTATCTTTATTCGTCGGATAAATTCTCGTCGAATAAAAGAATTTTTCCGATACTCGTCGAATAAAGATACTTTTTTTATTCGAACCTTCGAATAACGAATAAAAATATTTTTATCTTTTATTCGTTATTCGAAATTTTTATTTAGATAAATATTTTGCCCAACTCTGCCACAGACATTATAAAGCCCTGCCATAAGTCTGTCAAGGAATAAACATCCCTTCGACCATCCCACCAAAATCTCTCGTTAAAAATGCGTTGACGCTAACATATAATACGCTTGGAAACAGGAAAAAAGGCAACGAGAAAATTCATTTTCATGCAATTTACAAAAATTCTAAAAAGAATTTAGAACAATTGTTTCAATAATATCCAACTACTTTTATAAAATCAGTATCTCTGAAACTTCAATACGAAATACGCACTTTCTTCGAATGTTTGGAGATGTCCAATTTTTTTCAACAAACATGTTTGCATAATCCAAAAAAACTGTAAAAAATACACATTAATAATCACAACGAAGACACAGCGAACATAATAATATAAGCGGGGTCAACTGAGAAGTTCGATATAAAATCGGGAATTTTATGCTTTCGGATTTGTGTCAAAATCGATTTTTCCACCTAAAATTCTGAAAAAAATCTCACTCCTGTATGCGAGTAAGTAGAATATCCATGAATTTTTTCGTAATTTTTTGTTGGGCACGGTGTGACTAAAAATCAATTTGATTCGGGGGTCACTTTTGAACATCTTAGACGGCTATAGCGAAAAAATAAAAAAAAATTATTTAAAAAATACAAAACATATTTCAGTATACACAGATAAACAAATCAAGAGCGAATGGCCTGTTGGTGCACGAACGGAATTAGTGGGGTAGGCTCAAGCGCGGCCAAGTGACATTCGACGGTAGTGGGGGGGGGGGGGGCGATGACGCATGTGGCAACATTTGGTTGCGTCGATGTTTGTTATGTTCAGTTTACTGGTGGACAGGAACGCGTTCGCATCGCGTGCGAATCATTCCTGTTTCATTCGTTAAATAATTTATACACAACGCGGAAAAATAAGTTTACGTACGGACTTGTGTTGACGCGAGTGTGTATAGTTTGGAGTTTGTGTGGAGAAGTGTGGAGATTGTGTAAAAATGGAGTGTGGTGAATCGTGTTCTACTGAGCATGCGGGAAAAACGGCGACCAAGCGAGCAGCCAAGGCGGCTGTATCCTCCAAAAGACTTCGGAGCTCAACCAGAAGATACAGCAGAAGAAAATTACAGCTGAATAGGTAAGTGACAAACAGTCTATATACCGCGTGAACTTTTCAAACAAATAAATTTGGATTACAGTTAGATTAATTTTTGAGTTCCTCGTTTTGAATTCCTCTGACACAGAGGAACACTAAGTGATTTTATAGAAACTTTGCACTAGTATTCTGCTGCACCACACAGACAAAGAAACAAAACAAATGTAGTCGCTGACAGTAATATTGGGACACTCAGGACGATAACTATTTTAATATTGCATCATACGATTTGGATTTTGTTGACAAGTTAGAACAATTAGTTTACAACATGACGTGAAAAAAGCTAACGTTTTCGCGGGCATGCTGCGCCAACACATCTTTGCCGCTCACGCATGCACGCACACACTCACCCGAGCGAGTTCGACGTACTCAGGAGAGCCCGCGAACGTCCGTCAGCTGTTATGGTGACGGTTTGTTTTTGTCTGCTTTCACTTTTTTTCCACGATCAGCTGGGAACGTCGATCCCCCCCCCCCCCCGATGCTCGAGCTGCTTTATACAGCTATGATGCTCATGGGGACGGCAATGCGCCGGACCCGTCAATCAGTCACTTGTTGGTGTCACTTGTTTATTGCTGTATGAAAAAATTACATTGTCATATAACTACAAATAAATAATTGATTCTATGTAACACAATTGGTTTGCTATATAAAGTGAAAAAAAATATTTACAAAAATTGCAATTGGTTGAAATTGCAGAGAAAATACTAAAAGTTGTATTTTCCAACTTTTTGATGTGGACTTACATTGAAAATTTAGAAAGTACGATTTGTAAATCTGTATGAATTATACATATTCTGAATATTTTATCAAAATCGGTTCAACGGTCGGTGAAATTCCCTGACAAGACCAAAATTCTGCGACTTTCACCCTGCTGTCATCGTTATACGTTTGCAGCTCATTGCAACGTTGACCAATTTAGATGAAATATTCAGAATATGTATAATTGATACAGATGAACAAAACGTACTTTTTACATTTTTAATATAGGCGCGCATAAAAAAGTTGCAAAATACAACTTTTAGTACTTTCTCTGCAATTTCGACCAAATGCAATTTTAATCAAACATTTTTTTCACGTTATGTAGCGTAGTAATTGTTCTAACGTCTCAAAAAATTCAAGTGGTGCAGTCCAATATTGGCAAAGTTATACGATTTTGTCGGAATATTAGTGGGAGTCACTGTATATACATATATATATACAACGTAATTTCATACAACAATAAACATATGACATCGACTGATCCGGCGCGTTGCCGTCCCCGTGAGCATCATAGGTGTTCCGAGTAGCTCCAGCATCGTGGGGGGGATCGACGTTCTCAGCTGATCGCCGAAAAAAAAGTGAAAGCAAACTGTCGTCACCGTAACAGCTGACGGACGTCCGCGGGCTCTGCTGAGTACGTCGACCTATCAATCATTTTAATGTATTTTTAATTTGTTTTTAATATATGTTTTATAACTATTGAAAAAGTAATAAGAATGTAAGGATAGATCGAAATGTGCAAGATCACGAGAGTCGATGTTTTTGAGTCGCAATCAAAGTACTGAAAATGACTCGGATAGCGAAGCAGCAGCAGCATGCTCGGATAGCATTTTGTTGAGTTTCTTAATTTTATTCACTAGTATTATAATTTGTTTAAGTTTATTATTGTTAATTTTACATATGGTTCATTTATTATTAATTTTGTTCTAAACTGGTTAGTTCTTAAAAATACATTTGTTAATGTATAATAATACATTTTTTTCCTACAAATTTTTTTTTTGTTTAAATTATAAACTATATTGGTAAATATAATTGTCTGTAAAAAATTTCCTCTATAACTCCGACAAGTGCCGAAAACAGGCGATTTGTCCATACTGTGCGCCGGACCGTCGCAACATGATCTAGTCGTCCGCACGCACAAGGAACCCATTCATCCCACAAATATTAAAATAGTTATCGTCCTTTTAAGTGTCCTAATATTATTTGTGAGTGACTGTATCTCCGTTACACTCACAGTTTGCATGCACACGCCAATGTCACTTGTTCTGGTAATTCACATTTTTAATGGTGGGGGAATAGGGAAGTCAAAGGGGAAATTACAGTGTGGCAAAACGACCAAAAGCTGGCCAAGCATCAAAAACAGTAGAAGAACATTATAAACCTTTCTAAAAGTACCGTGTACTGAGGTTTTGATGGTCGCTGATCACGTGATCACGAATGTAATGTTAGGTTAACCCTTTGCACTCGAAGCTATTTTAACTCCAAAACGAAACATTTCTTCCCACCTAGAATATTGCTCTTCTATATATATTTTTTTTATGTTATACATACGAAAATAGTGCAATTCACTCGAACAATACAGAAATGTTTAGTAATTTATTAAATACAATCAAATGTAATAATGTAAAAAATATTTTTAATAACGATACAGCAATTTTTCGTGGTGCCTAACAGTCACCATTCGAGTGCTAAGGGTTAACATTTTAATTAACCGTTCGTGAAGGAAATATAAAAGTATTAAAAAAATTGTTTTATGTATTTATATAAGAATATAGAAACTAAGGCTGAGCGGCGGTTACATTTATATGAAAAAGTTGTTCAGAATGTAGAGTTTTACAACATATTTAAATTTTATCAAAATCGGTGAGGAGGAACCTTTTGTGCACAATTTTACCAATACCTTTTCAATCTGTTTGTTTGTAGTATGTTTTATACTGAGAATCAAAATCAATAAGTTGATTTTCTATTGACACAGCTGTTAGTAGTTGTAAAACTTCAGATGGTATTTCGAAAAATCGTACTTGGGCCAGATTTTGGGCGTTTCTGCAATTATTTTAAACAAATGCGGGGTTTCTCTACAGTTTCTCTCTTACAGACCTGTTTTTAAAAATGATAAGGCGAAATTAAAATTATTTCAATTGAACGCTGCATCGTAAAACAGTTATTATTCATTGCTAAATGGACATCATGAGAAAGTGGAGGATACGTTTCATTCGGAAATAATGAATGAGAGTTTGAAATAACTGTTTCGTTGTGAAGAGGACGTGTCGTCACAGAAGGCGAGGGTGTGGTCTCTGTACCAACGCATCGAACTCCTTTCATTTGTGGAAGAAACGGTCCCAGGTATTCGGGGGAAGAAGTGGTATCCTCGCGGGATACGTCCCCAGGAGGGTACCCCCTTTCCCGACCGGTCCACAAAAAGCGATGCACCGGCTCCCACATTACTGCAGATTGATTTTTGCGGTAATTGGAGGTGCATCCTGAAAGGAGTTTCGGTGGTTGTTTGGAGGGGAAAACACCCGTGAAGACGGCAAGAAAGAAGTGCGTAAATCGTTTTCAAGAAAGAAGTACCGAAGCCCCAAAACGAAGAGTCAAGAAGAAGGCGCGAGAGCGACAGTATTCGAGAAGTACCGACCGCATAAGAAGTGTTGTGACACTTGGAAGTTCGCAACATTATGATGAACAACTAAATTGCAATGCAGCGTTCATTTGAAATAATTTTAATTTCGCCATTTTTAAAGTGTTACCATTTTTAAAAACGCATCTGTAAAGGGGGGTCCTTTCCTCATAAAACAATTTTTTTTGTATTCTGTTTGCAGAATGAAGCGGATAGCGAAGCTTGCCATGGAGGATACATCAAGCCGTCTCCAAATATGTGAAGAGGCAGGGGCAGCAGAAAATGTGCATCTCGTCGAAGAAAACCAAACAACGGTCGAGCCATCCAGGATGGAAAATGTAACGCCGTCGTCAAGTGGACAAGAAAAGGAAATATTACGGACTACCTCTTCTGACACCGGGCGTAGTCAAGAAATTCCACAAGAAACCGATAACAGTGAAGAACTCGGGGAGCAAACTGCCACCGACGAAGAAATGCACTTCGTCGAGGAAAACGAAACGACGGTCGAGCCATCCACGATGGAAAGTATAACGCCGTCGTCAAGTGGACAAGAGAAGGAAATATTACGGAATACCTCTTCTGACGCCGGGCATAGTCAAGAAATGACAAAAAAAAAAGCTAAACGTGGAAAAACCATCAAAGACTATCTGGAGGAAGAAGCGGAGGTGCAGGCCCACCAGCTCGTCGTGCAAAGAGAAACGACGGTCGACCCACAGGAAGAATTGTGTCTTCCGGACGGATCTCTCAGCATTGTGGACATTCCTCATATTTTTCAAGAAATGAAACGCATAAGCAAACATTCCGAAATATTAGATTGTTCGATGGAAGATTTGAACATAATACGTATGAAGAGAACGGGGTTGGAGACCACCCTGACCGTGAAATGCATGATGTGCGATTATAGAGCCGATATCCACAGTCAACCTGATGATCCTCAGGTCATGGATATCAATCGGAATGCAGTGGCAGGAACCATTCTCAACGGAGGCGGCTACGCACAAATGGAAGAATTCCTCACTGCCATTAATGTCCCCGGTATGTCAACGAAGAGATACAGCAAATGCCATGACGACATCGTGGAGAAATTAATCCGTACTGCGGAAGCGGAAATGGTAGCAGCGGCTGAAGAGGAGAAAAGACTAGCCGTTGGAAGAGGCGACGTGTTAGCATGTGGAATTCCACACATTCCCGTCGTGGCTGACGGAAGTTGGATGAAGCGGCCCTACCGCACAGGAAAGTACAATTCAATCTCTGGTGTCGGCGTGATAATAGGCTATCACACGAGGAAAGTTCTATTCATGGGAGTACGAAACAAAACGTGCTCCATTTGTTTTAACGCGGCAAAAAAGAAAGAAGAGCCGCGGCAACACGCATGCTTCAAAAACTGGGGCAGAAACCAGCCGTCCACCAGAATGGAGAGTGACGCCATCGCAGAAGGTTTCAATACCAGCGTGGAAAAACGTGGATTGATTTATTCGACATTAATTGCTGACGGCGACAGCAGTGTCTACAAGAAAATTCTCGACTGTGATCCATATAAAACATGGATGATCCGCGTGCAGAAAATTGAATGCACAAATCATTTGTTGCGCAACTTTTGCAACAAAATGAAAGATGTTGCGAAAAAGGCTCCGCCCGGTCACTACAGGCAAGCCGTAGAAAATAATATTCGGCGGATGCGCTCGGGGATAATGAAAGCTGCGGAGTATAGATTCGAAGAGAATCTGCCAATGGTACAAAAAATAAAAAATTTATGCGACGATATAATGAATATGCCCAGCCACGTGTTTGGAGAGCACAAACACTGTAGTAGAATAGGATACTTCTGCGATGGAACCAGGAAGAAGGAAGAGCAGAATATTGTTCCGGAATTGTTGAACCTTGGAGTTTACCAGAACATCCAAGATATCATCCGGTCACTGTCAGCGCACGGAGAAAGCATCCTCTATCGAAGCAACAACAACGCAGTGGAGAGTTTCAATAATATTGTTGCAAAATATATTGCTGGAAAAAGATTGAATTTCGGCCAAAGAGGATCTTACGCTGCAAGATGTGCTGCTGCTGTGATCCAGTACAATACGCAAGAAGTATTATCTCGTCTACAACGGTCCATGGAAAAGAAGCCGCCTCTACTTTTAACACAGATGGAAGAACGGCACAAAAAGAAACGACAACTCGAGCAACAAGCTCGACAAAACAGCACGACGAGAAACACAAGGAAGCAGTTCGGCGCAACACAAGATTCCGATTACGGACCAAATGCCCACAAGGCAGATATGGACGAATGCATGTTCAATCTGCAAAAGGAAAAGCATATGGAAATGCTAAGCGATTGGCAGAAAGATAGAGAGACGATTGAACAAGAAACTATTGGACAGGCCAAGAACAGAAAGTGGATGGCGTACAGAACTAAACTTTTGACAGCGTCCAACTTCCGCGCCGTGTGCCAAAGAAGGAAGACAACGCTATGTTCGAAATTAGTGCGGACATTGCTATATCCACGCCTGCTAGACGTTTCTGCTGTAGCGTATGGAAAGCAGAATGAAGACACAGCTCGCGAAGAATTTTCCAGAAAGGAAAATATCGAAATTAGACCATGTGGTCTTTTTATCGATGCATCGATTCCCTATTTGGGAGCATCGCCGGATGGTGTAATCGATGACGACGGCATTGTGGAGATAAAGTGCCCACAAACTGCGGAAAATGTTACACCAGAAGAGGCAATATCAACAATAGAAGCAGTAAGTAAAATATTTACAGACAGTACTGGCAGCGTTATGAATAAAAGCCACGCGTACTTCTACCAAGTACAAGGGCAATTACATATCACTGCCAAAAAGTACTGCCTCTTCTGTATATGGACGAGGAAAGGTATAAAGTCCATTAAAGTTGACAGAGACGATGAATTTTGGCAACATAAAATGGAGCCAAAATTGACGCGCTTTTATATAGATTGTATGTTGCCCGAAATAGTTGACAGTAGATATACGAGAGGCATGTCCATTCGGGAGCCCCAATATATTATCGAAGCAATACAAAATTCACAAAGAAAAAGAAAAGTTGCAACTGTTCGACGTTGAGCTGCACTTATTAGTGCAGCACCACTGACTCGATCAGCTGGTAATAAGAAATTTTAAAGTTATTAAAATTACAGCTCAAGGATCGTATATGATTCAAAAGCTGTTCAACGTCGAATTGCACACATGCAAAAAAGTGTGCAGTATCGCTGATTCCATCAGCGAATGAAAATAATATTCAAATATTATACAGTTGCAACTATTCGACGTCGAATTGCATATACTAGTGCAATACCACTGACTCGATCAGCTGGTAATATGAAATTGTAAAGTTATTACAATTACAGCCCAAGGATCGTATGTGATCCAAAAGCTGTTCGACGTCGAACTGCACACATGCAAATAAGTGTGCAGAATCGCTGATTCATTTCAGCGACATTTTTCATTTGTCTGATTACAGATTCCCGCATGGTAACAATGACCGAATCAAGAACGCAATGTGAAATTCCGAGGCGACAATGGATGCAGCATCAGCTGATAATATAAGTAGAGAAATGCAATTTTACTTTTCACACTGTCGTGTGGATTTCAACATTTTTCTCTTTTTGTATATTTGATTTTTGTTTCAGTTGCAGCCACGAACCATCTGGGCTGCCTCGTCGTCGAGAAGATGAAGGACCACACTGGTCGACTGCTCTCCGCCTCACCCAGATTCCGAGGCGACAATGGATGCAGCATCAGCTGATAATATAAGTAGAGTAATGCAATTTTACTTTTCACACTGTCGTGTGGATTTCAACATTTTTCTCTTTTTGTATATTTGATTTCTGTTTCAGTTGCAGCCACGAATCATATGGGCTGCTTCGTCGTCAAGACGATGGAGGACCACACTGGTCGACTGCTCTCCGCCTCACCCAGATTCCGAGGCGATAGTGGAAAGCCAGAGAAAGAATTCGACGAGCCACTATTGGTGAGTTACCGAAGCCACATATGTTTATACTAAATAACAAAATATTTGTTAGTTTGCTTCTTTTTAATTTACATTTTACATGTTTCAGAACAAGCTGATCCGGAGTATCAAAAGGAACTCCCACTGAAGAGGCGGCCATGGCAGCCGCATCATTAATTTTACAATTTATTAATTATTTAAAAATTGTAATTTATTTATATTCTTTTTTATATACTTTATAATATTTATATTTTTTTCGTGTATTTATATTTATATTCTGTTATATTCACGTTTATATGTTTATTCTTTTTTTTAATGTAAGATTGTTTGTATTTTTCTTTTTTCGAATAAAAAAAATTATCTTGATTCGTCGGATAAATTCTCGTCGAATAAAGATACTTTCTTTATTCGAACATTCCAATGAGGAATAAAAATTTTTTTATCTTTTATTAGTTATTCGAAATTTTTATTTAGATAAATATTTTGCCCAACTCTGCCATTTTGCATTATCCCGAAATGACATACGGATTCCGAAACCTTGAGATTCTCGTAGATACACATACACGCCGACCTAGCGGTGTGTGAGTGTGCCGAGGCACGGCTGTTCGAACGAAGCTACGGCAGGCACCATGCGACCGAATAATGCAAAATGTTGCTCGAAAATGCAAGAGTCGGACCTGTTTGATGGCGAGCGCTCTAGATTTATCTTTTATCTAGCGCTTTTGACTCCTGATGAGCCCCATCTTTGCATTATCGAGGAATGATTCGCGGCATCCCGGACCCTTGCTATTCTCGTAGGTACACGTACACGTCGACCTGGCGGTGTGTGAGTGTGCCGCACGACTCTCATTCGAGCATAGTGACTACTGACGACGACAATGATCGGAAAGAGAATACAGCGCTCGTAGCGAAAAATGCCGGAACTATATTTGAGCAAAATAATAGCTGTGGGATGGTTTTTCGGGGGCGGCAAATCCTTTGTTTAATACGTAATTATACAATATAATAGGCGTTGCATTGACATTGTATATGTCACCGCTAGAGCGCTCGCCGTCAACATTCTCAATAAGAACCCGGTTATTTAAGAAAATGTGTCCTTATATCTACATTCTGCCGAATATTGCAAATTACGCCTAGAAAACGCAAAAGTAGGACCTGTTCGTTCGCGAGCGCTCTAGATTTATCTTTTATCTAACGCTTTTCACCCCTGGAAAGCCCCATCTTTGCATTATCGAACAATGATTTGCCGCCTCCCGAACCCTTGCAATCTTTTTCGTTCTTGCGGATCTAGCGTTGTGTGGGGCATACCATGGCACACGCACACGGCACGTACACGGCACACACACTGTCATTTGAGCTTCTCCTAGCGGCCGTTTGTAGCGTGAAGATCGCTAGGAAGCTTCTCCTAGTTCCTGTTTGGAGCGTGGCGACTCAAGGCCACGTAGGAAAACTGGCCCTTAATCCGTACTTTACTTGACCTCTGGTTTTATTTTTAATACAAATTTTACAGTTTTTGCATAATTTTTTTAATATTTTCTGATAAATTCTTTGCTGAGTAGTACGGTCTCAACACACTTGTCATTTGATTTATTCCAATATGACAGAATTGATCATGCAGATTTCTTATTAATTTCTTACTGAATTCTTCTGATATTATGATTTTTTTCTTATTGTAATATATCTTGTTTTCCTCATACACATTTTTTTGTTTCTTTAAATCTTCGTTTTTATTCTGATCATCCATGATACTCCTTAAATTTATTAGATTTACGGTTTGCAAGTTATCTTCATTATTTTCTTCTGCTTCAAATACCGGGTTTCTGCTTAAGCAGTCTGCTTCTATGTTGAATTTACCTGGATTATATTTCACCGTAAAATCATATTGTGACAAGTAGTATATAATGTCGCCTAGCTCTTCATCCGGTCTAGCTTTTATGTTTAAGTCTTTTAATGGCTTATGATCCGAGTAAACTTCGAAAGATCTACCCATAAGCCAGTATTGCCAAAACTGTACTGCTTCTTTGATTGCTAGAGCTTCTATATATATTGCCTTTTTCTTTTTTTGTGAATTATTTAATTTTTTTGAAAAATAGGCAACTGGTTTCTCTGTACCACTTTCCGGTTGAGGCTGTTTTAGTACGGCGCCCAATCCTTGGATACTTCTGTCTGTATAGATTTTTATCGGTAACGAAGGGTCATAAATTGTTAATACTGGCTTAGTACATAAAAATTTCTTTAGGTGGACAAAAACGTTTTGGCATTCTTGCGACCATACAAATTTTTGATCCTTCCTTAACAGATTGTGCAACGGTTCCAATATGACAGCGATCTTAGGTACGTAGTCATGATAGAAATTTACTTTTCCCAAAAATTGACGTATATTTTTCTGAGTTGTTGGAGTTGGAAAATCAACTATTGCTCTTAGATTATCTTTCATTGGTTCAACCGTATTATAACTTATAACGTGTCCGAGATAATTTACTGTATTCGACGCAAACATACATTTTGAGAATTTTAGTCTAAATCCTTCTTCTGTGATAGCCTTCAGCAACTTTTCTAAATGTCTAAGATGTTCTTCGAAGGTTGCAACGAGACGTATGTGTCTCGTTGCGAGTCGTTTTGTACCTTAGCCCGCACCAATCACCGGTGCGGGCTAGCCGCGCGCCAATCCGCGGAATCCAGCCCGAGCGCGGACCAATCGGCGTGTGCCGAAGATTCTCGAACGAGCACACGAGGTCCGCGTTCGGGCTATAAAGATCGCGACGGAACCAGCCGAAGACGGAGTTGGTCTGGAGCAGCTCTCGGGTGAACACCCGGGCCCAGATCCTCTCGCAGCCGCGCCAAATCGTGCTAGCCGCGGTATACTATCGGGCGAACACGACGAGGCGCTGGAATCGGCAGAACGTAAGTGGGTTTACGTCCCCTACGTGAAACCGAGACCGCGACCGGATTCTGGGAGGCAGTCGATCACCGGCTTGCTCTTGTCAGAGCACCGAGGGTACGACACTCCGGACCGTCATCCTTACCCTCTCGGTATACTACCGGAGACGAGCGACCTCGCCGGTTTCGGGCCGTAGGCATTAGGTTTACGTCTGTGCCTACGTGCTCGAGCCGCGGTCGGGCGGGGACGACGGGTGGGGTGTTCCGCGGATTCCATACCCTCTCCTCTCCGCGCCCCGCGTGCCCAGCCCACCAGGAAACCAAAGTCGATTCACTATCGTTCGCTGGGCCGCGGTGGGAATAACACCTCGAGGATCGGGAGAGCTCGGGATCGCACCGAGAGCGCCCGACTCAGGCACCGCCTTAGCGAGCACGGCTCGCCCGCGCTCCCCGCGTACCACGTTCTCTACGCGTACCGCGATCTTACCCGAACCGCGCCGAGAGCGCCCGACTCAGGCGCCGCTTTAGCGAGCACGGCTCGCCCGCGCTCCCCGCGTACCGCGTTCTCTACGCATACCGCGATCCTACCCGAACCGCGCCGAGGGCGTCCGACGGCAGGCACCGTTCCAGCGAGCACGACTCGCCCGCGTCCAGCATTTCCCGCGTACCGTATCGAAACCGAAAACCGTGCCGGCGTCCCGCGGTTACTCTAGGCTAGTTCTCGCGTAGAATAAGTAGATTAATTAGGTTAAGCTACTCGCGTCGGGCTCCACTTTTACGGTCCATTTATTCTTGGTTGTTCAATTGTTAATAGGCCGGTGGAGAGGCAACCGGGCATCGCCAGCCCATCGCCGGACCGTCTGGGAATCCGGGCGGGTAACGAGCGGACCGCTCCCCGTTTCGGTTTTGTTACTCTCACACTTTATTATTTCTTTTATACACACTTTATTATTCCTTTTTTTTACACATCAGCTAACACCATTCAGTTAATAAATTAGTTTTGTTTACCACTAACGCAGACCGAATCATTAAACCACCTCATCCCCCCCTCCCCGACGAACCCTGGTCGCTGAGCGAATCCAGGGGAGGGAACGCGCGCCTCGCTCGCGCCTCAACGCAAGCGAGACGCTACCGTTACAAGGTTTTTGAGAATATCAATATATCATCTATTGTTCAGATTTGAACATCGCGCCGGTTTGGCGGATCAGCCGTCACGAACGTAATGACGCGATTCGTCGACTCGGCCGAGTCCGCGACTTCGCAATTCGCGACTCCCGTGCGAGCGCACACACGCGTGCCAATTAATTACGCCGGCCACCCCCTCCCCCAAGATCAGGCAAGACGAACGTCGGCCCGTTACGCGTTCGTCTCGCTCTCATTTCCGTCTCTGTCGTTATAGAGAAGCCACGTGCGACCAAATTTTCTTAGTTTTTGCCTTGCGCCACGCACGCGGACCGATTTTTGTATTACGAAGGTTTCATTAAACCCACCAGCTTTTTCAACCGACTTTATTGTCAACCGTAGCGTTACATTCGTTCACAGGAAGTGCGCGACCGCGTGAATTATAATAAAGACACGACCACACCACGTGTTCACTTATCAAAAGACTAGTTTTTCTTTCGGTTCGACCAACCGCGAGCAGAAATCTCCCATTCTGGGATAGATCCAGCCACGAACATCTATATAGTTCACAGTAAATTCCGACAATTCGTGTTTTTTTATTATATTATTTAATATTCTCTGAAAGATGGCTGGTGATGTTTTCATCCCAAAGGGCAAACATGTCCATTGATAATGCCCTTCTTGAGTTATGAACCCCGTTTTGCTCCTGTCTTCTACTCTTAGTGGAATAGACCAAAACGCCGAATTAATATCTAGTTTTGAAAAGTATTTGCAATTTCTTGTTTTTGTTACTAAATCTTCAATTCGCGGAAATGGCTGCGATTGAGGTATTATAATTTTATTAAGGTCTCTGAAGTCAATGCAAAGTCGTGACTTCTTGTTTTCATCTTTCTTGAACGCTAAAGTTACTGGAGCTGCGAAAGGACTGTACGATTCTCCTATAAGATTTCTCTTTAACAGCTCCGATATCTGTTGTAACCGTACAGGTTACATATTGATACACCCCATATATCGAACGTCGATGTCAACCCTACCATAACACTCGGTGACGTAACCCGCGAGTCCTGACGGAGAAAAGGACCGCGAGATATCGCGACACTTGTCGCAATGCGCACGCATCGATCCCCACTCGATACCGATCGAAGGAGGTCGATGCGTGCCGCAGATAGATCACTCTACATCTGGAAGCGGTTCTAGCCGCACGGGTTCGCGAAGTGTCCCGTCGGCGAAACACGGTACGCGATCGAGGGGTCAAACCGACCCGATAGAACAGGCAAACCGACTGTTCTATCCTCGACGCGTAAGCGCCTCAAACCGAGGAGTCACAGGTGCAAACTGCGCTGTGGCATTGCCGACGATTAAGACGCAGTTTGTGTTCTGTGGAATTGTCACGGATTATTTAGAATTTATAAATCGTTCGTCGTAATCGTGGTACCGAGTGGACACTTCGTCATCGTAAATTTCGTGGTTCTCGTTCGAAATGCCCATCACTGCTTCGGTAGGATTTGCACGGTCGTGATCATTTTGCCGCTACCAACAAGGAATACGTTCGGAGGCCACGTATCGTGCTGAAGAGCATAGTCCTTGGTAGCGTGGCGTGACCTACGGCTTGGTGTGCGTCTCTATCCATACCACTCATACGAGTATTCGGACGAGTGTATGGATGGTCTGACAAGTCCACAATCGTGCAGTGGGTACTACGCATACGGATTGTTCGAACGAACTCACAATTTCCCTTCGGGTCGATTCGATACGACCGAACCCTGCACAATCCTTGTCATTCTGCCGCTACTTACACGGAGATTGCTCGGAGGCCACGTATCGTGCTGAAGAGTAAACTTCTTGGTCGCGTGGAGTGCCAGGGGTTTTTAGTGTGTGTCTCCACTTGGGCCATTTGTACGTGAATTCGGCCAGATACTTGGGTGGTCTGACAGGTTCGCCTTCGATCGGTTACGAGGTCGAAACGAGTCGTTCAACCGTCACTGCGTCGAGCACACGGGTCGGATTAGAGCGAGCGGACTGTGCACGATTCTTGTCATTCTGCCGCTACCTATACGGAGATTGCTCGGAGGCCATGTATCGTGCTGAAGAGTAAACTTCTTGGTTGCGTGGAGTGCCAGGGATTTTTAGTGTGTGTCTCCAAACGGATTACTCGTACGTATTTGCGGCCGGGTGCACGGTTGGTTAGACAGGTCACGAACTCGCATATCGCTAGGCGCGATCCACATTGAAATCGTTAAAATCGTTCATTGAAAAACCAGGTGTAGAGACAAAGCGAGCGAACTGCGTGCGTCGTAACACGGTATACACTGCGTGTTTACGTGTTACGAGAATTCGGTGCGGATTACCGATACGCGGTATTCAGCGCGTCATCATAAAGGAATTTATTGCCCTGTATGTCGGGAAAGATCACGGGCCGTCCTGTAAACAAATAGCTCGTTTCCGAGCATATCGGAGAGATAGCTCTTCAAGGATTATAAATAGTTCTTCCAAGAATATACTGCCCTTTTACTAGAAATTTGTCTACAAGCTTTATTTGTCTCGTCCAAACCTCGCCGCTTTCCAGTGCCTGGAGGCACGAATCCATCTCCTTCGCGAATTGACACGCGTAGGGAATTGGGGGTAGTAACCGGCCCCCGTGTCATAGTATAAATAACCCTTGAGTCGTCGAGACAGGGATAAAATCGAATTAACGCAGTCAAGTAAGGAATGTACGGTTACAAGCCATTCATTCAGTTTTTCTACAACATCATATGAATGTCCATTCGTCGAAGTTATTGAGCTTTTTCCGCTATATACATCTAAATCATACGTATAACCGTTTGGTAAACACAACTTGTATAGTTTGATCCCATATTTATGGCGTCTCCCTTTTATGTATTGGCGGAAATGCAAGCGTCCACGCCATACAATCATACTCTCATCTATGACAACAGTTTTCCCCGGTTTGACAGTACTCTGGAATGCTAAAAGAATTTCTTTCTGTATCTAATTTTGTACAAAGGATCCTCAACTCTGCATATTTCATTATCGACAAAATGTAAATGCTTTAGAATGGACAAGAAACGATCGCGCTTCAGGATCCGCTTTATTCGATCGTTGCCGTACATACTATTCTCAGCCCAATATAACCTAATGTCCGGCATTTGGACGACACCCATAATTAATAGTATACCGAGAAAGGCCTTCATTTCGTCTATTGAAACAGGTATCCAGGAGCTCTGATGTTTTTTTGTTTTTTTATCAGTGAAAATTTGCATGGCATATTTGTTTGTTTGTTGGACCATAAGTAGAATTATGCTGTTGGTTACGAATAGTTCATATATTTCCAACGGATCATTGCAATTAATATTTTCGATTAGAAGTTCCGCGTCTTGCCCACGCTCTGGTTCTGCCGCTTCTTTTTCCGCTTGTGTCGTTGGAACTGTTTGCCATTCTGTTTCTTGGAGCGTTTTATTCGGAGACAAATATAAATTAGAAAGCCTAATGCATGAGTTGTCGATACTAAATTCTTGCTCTGATATACTGTCATCTGAAGTATAGCAAATAGGTCGTGGCCTTTTTCTTCGATAACATTGTATATCAGATTCATCTGATGAATCATCAAATTTCCTTCGTGACATCCTATGGGTAATATTTTTGACTGAAATTCGATTTGGAATTAGGTTACAATACATATACAGACGTTGGATTACTTCAAAAGTATTTCAACTAAATATTGAGATATATATAGAACATTACCTCAGAGCAAATATATTATATAAGTTATTATAGCAAAATGTTAATTTTGTTATACTTTTTGACCTACTAACAATAGTTGGGTGTAGCTTCGACAGAAACAAAAATATGTGTTTCTATTTCGATCGTTTTGTGTTCTCAATAGATGCACAATGTTGAAACACGTAGCATATGATTTATTTCAAATCAGCGCCGTGAGATGGGAGAAAGTGTAGGGATATTGGCGCTGCCGCTCCATTCCCCTAGGCACGCGCCTAGAGAATATGCTCCGACGAGGTTGGCAGTGCCAACCTCGGGCAACGCAGGCGAGAGAACCGCCATGTACTCTCTCGCTACCTGACTCTCGATCGAGACAGACGTCTCGATCCAACGCTCTCGAACCAGAGTCGAATAAAGTTGTTTCGTTACGTACACGCGTTAGTCATTATTGGTAGAAAGTCTCCTAGTGGTTCTGTGCAGAGTAGGCTGCATCTTGGATCTGCATTTATCCGCGGGACCCTTAAACCTACAACTGGTGACCCCGACCTGATTGGAAATCAAGAACCACGCTGTACGTGCCCGGAAGCCGGTGCACATTTTCACGGAGACCACCAGGGAGAAATTGCTGGTTCCTGGCGGCGAGCAATCCGCTCCCTGTACGCTGTCGTTGCTGGTTCATGGCGGCGAGCAATCCGCTCGCTGCACGCCGTTGTTGCTGGTTCCAGGCGGCGAGCCATCCGAACGCTGCACACCGGATGCCATCCTGGACGTCTACGGAGGACGAACTCGCTGGAGCGCCGCGGATTGCGTGAAGCCATCGACCTTCGGCGCCTTTTCCAGGGCCCAACATCGAATGGCCACCACGTGCGTGAAGCCACCGATCACCGGCGCCTTGACGAGCATCACCTTGCAGCCTGTTTATCGACGAGTCCAGCCTTGCGTGCGCCGACAGGTATCGTTCTGATTATTCAATATTCCGCGTCATTATTGTAAACGATGGTGATCGCAGTGCGGTACCTCGTGGCGAAAATATCTACGAAGCAATTTTCGTATGCCGGCTGATTCGACCGCATCGCGACCTTCGCGTAGTTGTGTTTATGCCGCGTCGACTCGTGTGACCGCTACGGTACCGGGTAGTTCGTGTTTACCGCGTCGCGCCGTACCTTTGTTAAACTGCGTACATCTGCGCAGAGCGCGCGTTACGAATAATTCGCGGCCGGTTCGAACACATGCGTGTTCGCAAAATCGCGCGAAATGACTACCCCCGCGTCGCTCACTCAGGATGAACTCCTTCAGACGTTGTTACAGGGTTGCGTCGATTCATACCGGGAACCGAAAGTGCCCGATTTCTTCAAAGAAGATCCGGCACTTTGGTTCGCCCAAGTCGAGTCATACTTGTCCGCGGCAAGGATTCACATTCAAAAAACAATGGCTGATGTAGTGGTGGCCGCGTTGAAGTACGACGTTGTCACTACGATCAAGGACATACTATTCATGTCGCCTCCTCCAGAGGATTTATACGATCGAATAAAAGCACGAATCATATCTAGCTACGCTGTTTCTGCCGAGAGCAAGCTCCGACAGCTCTTGAAGGGCGAAGTTCTGAGTGAGGGCTAACCGTCCCAGTTATTGACCGGCCTCCTCAACCTGAATGACGGGTCTTGCAGCGACGAAATAATTCGCGCCGTATTTCTCGAATAGCTGCCGTCGCATGTCCGTGCCGTCCTGGCCTTGGCGAACGTTTTCGAGCCACGGAAGCTCGCCGAATTAGCCGACAAGGTCGTTGAGGCCTCCGGAACAGGCCCATCCGCGATAGCTGCCGTCTCGTCTCGAGACGCCTCTCTACGCGCGTTAGAAGAAAAGGTCGACCGCCTCACGCGCCAACTAGCTTCCATAACCACTTCGCGCACCCGCGAGAGTCGTCCGCCGACGAACCCCTTCATGGAGTAGGAATCGATCGCGCGAAAACCGCTCTCTGCCGAAAGAAACCGTGTGCTAGTTTCACAAGAAGTTCGGGAAAGATGCGCGTCGATGTATCAAGCCGTGCTCCTGGGAGACGGAAAACTAAAAAGTACTAGCTGCTTGGAGGCGAGCCCGTCTAGTACCGAATCTCATCGTCTCCACATACGAGACCGCGATCTCGGTCTCACATTCTTAATCGACACCGGTGCCGATCTCTCTTTGCTGCCTGTTGCCAAAGGCTCGTGTCGCCCAACGGGCTATAAACTCTACGCGGCAAATGAGACAACATTATTGACGCCGTGAACAATTGAGACGCCGTTCATTCCCGTGGAATTTCTGTATCGCATCGGTACCGTTTCCGATCATCGGTGCCGATTTTCTAAAACATTACGGGCTGCTCGTTGATTTGCGCCTGCTCAAACTGATCGACCCCATGACGAAAATTGCCGCCATCGGCACAGTAAAACCTTCGTCCGTGCGCGATGTCAAATCGGTCGATCCAGCTTCCGCGTTCGCCGGAATTTTATCCGAGTTTCCGAACGTCGTTGGGCCTTCACAGAATAATGACCGTACGCCACAAGACGTCCTTCATCATATCGTGACCGAAGGTCCGCCAATTGTGGAACGCGCGCGTAAGTTAGCGCAGGAAAAACTTGCGCGCCGCGAAAGCAGAGTTTAAACAGCTCGTCAGCTCGGGAATTTGCAGGCCTTCTAGTAGTCTAGGAGTCCTATTCATCTCGTCCCGAAAAAGGACGGGGGCTGACGCCTCTGCGGCGATTACCGCCGTCTCAACGTGGTAACGATTCCTGATAAATATCCAGTCCCCCATCTTCACGATTACTCCGTGAACCTTCACGGAAAATCCGTTTTCACGAAGCTCAATCTTCACCGGGCGTATCAATAAATTGCGATCACCCCGTCTGACATTCCGAACATGGCGGTCATTACCCCGTTTGGGCTTTTCGAATACAGGGTAATGCCCTTTTGCTGTCGTAATGCCGGACAAACCTTCCAGCGTTACATCTACCGTGCCCTCGGGGATTTAGACTTCGTATTCGCGTATATTGATGATATTCTCATTGCTTCCTCGAATCGGAAGGGACATGAAGATCACCTACGCGTAGTCCTGCAACGCTTGCAGGAATATTGTCTTCGGCTAAACACCCAAAAGTGCGAGTTCGGGAAGTCGTCTCTCGAGTTCCTCGGTCATATCATAGACCAGCACGGGTCTAGCCCCATTCCCGAGAAAGTCAAGGCCATAACAGATTTTCCATGGCCTCGGGCCGTTGCTGATCTTCATAGGTTCCTTGGCATGGCCGATTTCTACCGACGTAGCATGCGACACGCCGCAGACGCGCAGGCTCCCCTTCACGAATACCTCGTCGAGTCGAAGAAAAATGACAAACGCGAGATTGTATGGACCCCTAAATCCGAGGAAGCGCTCGCTCGGGTCAAAAGTGACCTCGCCAACGCAACCATGCTCTCTCATCCCGCGGCAAACGCAGTGACGCGTATCGTCACTGACGCCTCCGATTTCGGCATGGGCGCGTCACTCGAGCAAAAGTCCGAAGATTCCTGGAACCCCTCAGCTTTCTTCTCCACGAAATTCAGCCCTGCCCAACGCAATTACAGTGCGTACGATCGTGAGTTGACTGCCGGTTATGAGGCACTAAAATACTTCCGATACTTCTTAGAAGGTCGCGAATTTAGCATCGTGACAGATCACAAGCCTCTCACATACGCGTTTCGTCAGAAAGCCGACAATGCATCTCCTCGACAGCTCAGACAGTTGTCGTACATCTCTCAATTTACCACTCGCATTGAGCACCTTCCTGGCTCGGAAAACGTCGTTGCCGATTCATTATCTCGAGTCGACTCGCTGCGAACATTTCTCTGGACGAACTGTCCAAAATGCAAGAGAGCGACGACAAGCTGAAGGAATTACTGCGCTCTGCCGACGACTCGTTGTCCCTGCGACAAATAAGGTGGGGACCTTCCCACACCACGATCGCGTGCGACCTCACGGGCGAAACCTTGCGCCCGTACATTCCACAGCCGGCTAGAAAAAAGATTTTTGACACTTTCCACAACCCTGCGCACCCCTGCGCTAAGATCACTGATCGGGTAATTCGGAAACGTTACGTCTGGCCGGGCATGCACCGCTTTAAACACGTCCATATGGACATTGTCGGTCCTTTACCGGTTTCCGACGGCAATCGCTATTGCCTTACCATAATCGATCGTTTCTGGCGATGGCCCGAGGCCATTCCCCCTCCCCTAAGGGGAGGGACGGACCGACACCCCCCCAAACCGGGAAATTAACCCGGGGGGTGTCGGCCTATCGCGGGGGGAGCTATGCTCCCCCCCGGGGGCCCGGGTCAGCTCACGCCCCGGGCCACCAAGTTCGCCGCCCCCAATGGTGGGGGCATAACAGGGCGCGGGGGAACTCCCCGCGCCAACCCCACTCCGCCCCCCACCACCGGGGGCACACGTTGACGCGGGGGAGACCCCCGCGCCCTCCCAGCCGTCTCCGCCCCCCTCCCGGGGGGCACACGTCGACGCGGGGGTCGTCCCCGCGCCCACACCCTCCTCGCGGAGCCCGGGTCCCGTTCCCGGGCCCGCTCGGCGGCCTCCTTCTGGGTCATTACAACCTCACAGAAGGAGGCCACCGCTCTCCACGACCCCTCGCTGTCGACCATGTGGTCGACCACGGTCGGCAGTGAGAGGTCCCACCCGCCCACGGCGTCTCTAAGGACACGGCGCGGCTCGGCCCAGGCCGGGCACTCCTCTAAGGTGTGCCGCGCCGTGTCCACATCCTCGTCGCAGTGGTGGCACTGCGTGGTCGGCTCCCGCCCCATCCTATGCAGGTACTCTCCGAAACAACCGTGACCGGAGAGCACCTGCGTGAGGCGGAAGGTCAGCCTTCCCCGCCTCCCGCACCATATGAGAAATATGGGCAGGAGACCCCGGGCCTAACCCTAACCCTTTTTTTTTTTTTTTTTTTATCGTGAGGAAATGTTTTATACATACCCCGACTCCCTGGGGGAAGCCGGGGTTATGTGGGATTCTCCCCGGGGGGCGAACCCCCGGAGACTACCCACTAAAACCTCACGCCCACCTAAGCTACACGGGAGGTGCCTGGATAACGCGAGTACTCAACAGGACACCTCCCAGCTATCATCATGCCCCGGGGGAGGGGTTAACCTCCCCCACTGCCTACGCTATAAGACCCCGGGCGGAGGGACCCGCCCGGTGTCCCCATCCCTGGAGCATTCGGATTGGGCTTCCCGAGCCCCAGCTCGGTCCACCCACAGCTCCCGGAGTCTTCGTGCCCCGCTCGGAGCCGGTATCCCGAAGGAACCAGCCCCGGCCGAGGCAGGAAGACGCCGCCACCGGAAGGAAGGGCCGTCGGAGGCGCGATCCGGCACGCCCCGACCCTTCCTCACCCAAATCCCCCCACGAATCCCCCTCCCCTAACGGGAGGGACGGACCGACACCCCCCCAAACCGGGAAATTAACCCGGGGGGTGTCGGCCTATCACGGGGGGAGCTATGCTCCCCCCCGGGGGCCCGGGTCAGCTCACGCCCCGGGCCCCCAAATTCGCCGCCCCCAGTGGTGGGGGCATAACAGGGCGCGGGGGAACTCCCCGCGCCAACCCCACTCCGCCCCCCACCACCGGGGGCACAGCCTAACCCTAACCCTAACCCTAACCCTAACCCTATTTTACTAAGGCTAGCGGCGTTCAGATTATCATCTGTCGGCCATTCGCCTGTGAATAGCGTTCTGACTATCGTCGTACGGCTATCCCATTCCCTATATATATTTATTATGAGGCTATTCATTTTTTTTTCAGCGGCCTCTCGCTTCTTAATATAATTATCCTATAATACATTATAATAAAATTTTACGATATTGTAGAAATGAAGCCGGCTGGTACTGGTTACACAGATATTTATTGGCAATATAAAATATAATTCACAATCACGACTTTAATCTTAAACTTTACCGATTCGACTATGATTATTTCCGACAAAATTAACCCGACTATACGACTTTCACCACCTATTTTCAATCGATACTGCTCCCGATGTCCGTCTGACCGTTTTTATATAGCGTTCGTCTTATTTATTTTATTTGTTTACTTCCCGGGGCAACGGCCGCTTGTCCTAGCGTTTTTCGAGCGAACGTCAAAACATCGCACCCCTTGCGCTGTTTTTCCGTTCGCTCAGGTGACTCGCGCCGCGAAGGTTGCGGGGCAACGCCTGTTACCTTTAAACATTTGGCGGCTCTCACGTCCCCGCCGCTCACCCTTCATCCATCCACACACACATATCCATTCATTCATCTCACAATACTATATACAATTAAATTTCTATATTATAATTATTAAATCTCGTAATGCCAATTATTTTATCGATACAATCCCGTGTCGCTAATATCATGTTATGATTATTTAATCTCGTAATGCCAATTATTTAATTATTAATTTCCGCGGCACTAATTATTTAATTCTTAAATCAAATAAAGCGTTGGTCCTGATATCGGTCCCTCTTGGACGCGGACGTTGACTATGTCAAAAATTCCCGAGATCTAGAGGGAGCGGCTATCTGGAAACTTGCTACATATTCTACAATGTACATTTAACATGAAGCTAATAAATAATGTTATTCCAACATTTTTCTTTTCACCGGTTTAGAGTATTTCGAAAACCAATACTCTTCAAATCTTGCATCCCACGTGTTCGAGCAATCAGCTGTTCGGTGCCGCTGTGCGTCCGCACGCACAGACGGCGAATTAGCGATTGCCGAACTTTTGTTTGTATCGAGGACTCGGCCGTCGTCGCGGTTCGTCTCTCTCTCTCCCCGCACACTTCTGGTGGACCGAGTAGTTCGGGGTGCGCGGCGAGGGGAGAGAGCCGCGTCAATATACACGGCAATCCGTCGAGCCCTCGTTCTCTTTTCCGTGAATCGCAGTGACGGTAGTAATAAATCAGTTAGCTCTCCCACAAATTCCGACTTTATTTCTTGAACATTTCGGGATCGTAAGTTAAGGGTTCCGCGTTACGGAACCCAACTAAGATCCGAAACACTTACATATATATATATATATTTAGAATAGAGCTAGGTTTGTTCTGTTAGTTGTTAATTACAGTTAGACTATAATCTTATTCTATTAGCTTATTTAGCGTTTTCTTAGTGTAAACTGCTGATTTTGCAGTACCAATTTATCTTAGTTCTTTAGTTAGCGTTTAAGTGTTCATATATTGTGACGTGGCAAATTTGTCCACGTCCCTCCGATCTAAGATCGAAAGACCGGGCCACCCTTTGGCGGCACCGTAGGAGTAGTCGTTTTACTATTGCGTCAATCTTATAGTAATTTTGGGAAACATAGTGCCGCCGAGGCGTACGAGTCTATGGGGAAGCTGCCGAACAGAAAAAGAGCTAAGCAGCTGAGAAACCACGTTGCCGAGTGGTAAGTGCCGACCAGGTTTCCGTACTATTGTGATTTTCGCGTTGGCTCGGTTAGCGTTTTTGCGAATCGGCCGGACTTCGAGTCGAATTTAGGACGTGACCTCGCTCGCCGGGAATCGCGATCAGGATAGAATCGCGAAGGGGGTGAGTCCGTCGGTCGGTGAACGGACGGGGGGCCCGTACCGTTGCTGATTTTTGGCGAATCCAATCTGGGGATGTCCCACGGTGGGACGACGCGACGAAAGCCGTATCGCCGTTTCCGGCTACTTCCGACGGCCACAGTCAATTAGAATTTGCTGCCGCGTATTCCAACGGAACCCGGTCGCTTCTTGTTTCGTATCTTACCCTGCTTGGAAAGATTCGCGGGAAACTATGAAGAATGCAACTAAACTCGCGAGAAAAATTAAAGGATTGTGGATGAGTGTGTATTTGGAATGTTATGAAAGTATGCTGAGTGAAAGTGGAGAAAGCGGACTGTATGAATGAATTGAATGGAAGGCAGATTTGCAATAAATTAACTGTATTTTCTCTCTGTAAAGTTTCAGTTTGTCAGACAACGGTTGAAGAAATATAATAAATGAATGTTAAGCAAACGATCTCGAAATTTGTCTCTTGTTACGTAACGCACAGCTGACTGGGGTCTTCAGAAAGAGAGCGAGTAGCGGTTCTCTCTCGGTTTTATTACCTCGATCCTTCGGGAAGTCCGTCACGCACAGATGTTTCCGGTTTTGCTTCGAGAACATTCCAGAAGGATCGAGCCTGTTTTCCGCGAATCACGCTTGAGGGTTTTCGCCCGCGCGAGCCTCGACAACAGACGCTGTTTGTCAGTGTTCTAGCGCGTGTCGCGGGACACCCTATGATTGGCAGTCGCGCGGTTGAGAACGGTGAGGCATTATGGCGTCCGCACGCGCCAATCTCAAACACTTCTCGACCGGCTAATTGTCGATAGAGGCTGCCGTACATCGCGCCCGCGATCGAGTTCGACGCGTAGAAAAGCATATCTGGGTGCAAAAAGCGCGAGCGACCGTCTACCTGTCGTACATGTTTGTAAAATCGCGCGGGATTCGATTACACCACTGCGGGCGATCCTGGCAGCTCCTTGTAAAGACTGGATCAAATAAATGTTAACTCGAAGCCCACACTCGTGTACGCTTCATTGTGAGAAACCTTTCCGCCGCGGGAAACGTCCCGTATTCCCTCCTCGTAGAATCCTGGCCCAGGCTGCCGCTATTCAGGACCTCGCGAGGGTCTCGTAGGTTCGGTATTATAATTCGCGTCTCGCGTTCGTTACGAATTGTTCGTGTGACACTTGCGAGTGTCTGGCGCCCGTTTCAAGTCCCGAACCTTGTAAGATCCGTCGGGAAAATCGAGCCTACGAGATACCGTTTGTCACGGGTGGACCACGTATCGCGCGGCCGAGCGTGTTCCGGTCTCACGGCCTGTAAAAAACCGCTGTTGCCCAGGTTTTCTCCCGTCGGACGGGCCCGAAAATCAGGGCAACGTGACAATATATATTTGTAGAAGATAAGGTCAATTTGTTCTTTTTACATGTCATAGAGATTAGCTCCTATTATAATAAATTCAATAAACTATTTAGCTTAGTTAGTATGGATGTAAAGAAGCGGAAAGAAAAAGCTGTGAAGGCTCAAATAGCCAACACTGTTGTTTCAGCAGAAATTGAATCTTTGTCAAAGCAGCTTAAGAATCTGGCTGTTTTAGCTAATGAAAATAACAAGCTCAAGCGTCGATCTTAAGTACAACTGGGCAAATGCCACTGTCCGTTGTCAAAAGAAAGAAGAAGAATCGCAATAAGAAAGGGATATTGGCAGCCGTGGGTTTAACGGTCTTCATGATGATAGGTTCAGTCATTTTGGCTCCCAAGGTGCAAAAAATGTGCCCTGAACTACAGGATTATAATGGCGCTAGTGATATAGTGCTCAAGGTTAAGAACGCCAACCAAGGCGCTGAATTGAAATATGAGGGACTCATAGACATTCGCCATTATTAAAAGGCGGGAGCCGAAGAGATAAAGAAGCACTATGAGATTGCTCGTACTGAATGAAACGTCTGCTCCTCTCCGCCTGTAGTGCGTTACTCAGAAGCGATATTGCACGATCTTAATGTCATTTATGGGCCGTTGCGCAACTTTGAAGATTGCGAGATGAAATATAATTCTAGAAAGAATGATTTGCTATCTCAAAACGCTAAAGTTATTGAAAATTATAGTCCTGATTGGACAATAGATGAGTGCAACGTAAAAAATGCAAAGATGGAGGAGATTTGGACTTCAATAATAGAGAAAGGTCACGCTTCCAACGCTCACCTCATAAGTGAGCAACAAAAACAGGACCCTAAGGGTGGTTGCGCTTTCAACAATGATTGGAAAGAGTGGGGATACCTGCGAAATGGAGGAGACGGTCCTTGCACTGGAGGATTGGAGCCAGGAGTTAACTTGGCTACGTCGTCTTGCTCAGAGAAGGTCGCCATCAACGTCAATGGCAAAGGTCTATCTTGTAAGATAGGAGAAAGATCTTTCAGTGGTTCCGCAAGAGGTCGGTATGTTTTTCACACAGGAGCTGGCAATAAGTCTTGCAGCTTCGGCTGCATGGACAAGCACGAAGAGTATGAGGCGATGACTAATCAACCTCTATGCTTGAGTTGTATTGCCCCCTTTTTGGATGTTTTGTGGGATTTGACGTGTTTCAAGACTGATGTTGTTAAGAGACCAAGGGCATTGGAAGCCATCCGAATATATCGTGGATATACTGAGTTTCACATGTCCAACAATATCATTAGCTACACAAACCATTATTCGTTTCCTGATTGTTGTGGTGGGAGAGGTCCTGGTCGGAAAAACCATGACGTGTTTATCGATAAGTACTGCGTTTGTAATATTAAGTCAATGCAGGCTACAGAGGCGCTCGTTCATCATTTCGTAGAGTTTTACCATAAATTAGGAGGTTTGAGATACGAGTTGATTCTTCCATTTGCTCTTCTCTTGGGCATGTATTTTGCCCCTCAGATGATAGGACTGGTGACTGCTTTTTGGCTTGCATACCATCTTTTGGGCACCCATGCATTGTGCACTGCAGATAACATAGTCTCTTATGACTCGACCCGGGAGTCGTTAAGACAACTTATGATAGGGTGCCAGCATTCCATGGAAGTGGGTGTGCTGCATTCTGGGAAGGAGTATTATTGAGAAGTGATGTTTGCTTGTCAATAGGAGATTTGAGCAATCAGGCTCGATTCTACCGACATGTTTCTTATGATCCTATTTTAATGGTCAGGGGAGTGTTGTACACTCATGGAGCACCAAAGGGGAAAGACATAACTTTGATGGAAGGTTCAAAAAGCGACGACTTTTCTATTGAGGGTGTGGTGGTGCACCACACCCAGGTGCCAACAGCTCTCATGAAACGAGGTCCACAACATCTTTGTAGTTCTGTGACGGTCGGCTTCGATTATTTGTGCGGAAGCCTGTCTCTTCAAGATTCTCAGGACATTGACGCTGATTGTTATAGCATTAAGATTGTGACGGGTATCCGTCGGGGTGGAGGGAGTGCCGACTCAGCCGGCTGCCAGGGGTCGGTAGCGCCTCGAGGAGGAATAACTGGTAGTCGTTTTCTGGTGAAATATTTGTGTTTATTATCCGTGTTCTCCTTAGGTACAGCGGGTGCCCACAGGTGGCGTGATTGCGGCGGTATCGCGGTGGTATCGCGGCGGATCGGTAGCGCGGCGGCGCGGTATCGCCTCGACGTCGGGGAGTCGGTCAGGGGTTCGTCGGACGGTCCCGCAGGCTTGCGCCCCTCGGGGGAGGGATTCCGGCCCGTTTGCACGGTGCCGGCTCGGACGAGTTTCCCGTAGGCTTGCGCCCCTCGGGGGAGGGATTCCGGCCCGTTTGCACGGTGCCGGCTCGGACGAGTTTCCCGTAGGCTTGCGCCCCTCGGGGGAGGGATTCCGGCCCGTTTGCACGGTGCCGGCTCGGACGAGTTTCCCGTAGGCTTGCGCCCCTCGGGGGGAGGGATTCCTGCCCGTTTGCACGGTGCAGGCTCGGATACGGGAACGAGGGTGTCTGGCGGAAACGGTGGTTTCGGTAGGAACGGGGTGCGGTCGGGTTGGAGGTACAGCGGAGGGCTTACTCGGCGGTCGCTCTTGCTCTCGCATGCCTGGCCTCAACTGCCCCGATTGCTGCTTCTCGCGGCCTACTTATCCTTCCCACCGCTCACTTCCACTCGCGAGCAGCCGGCTCGTCGCGGCGGCCACCTCGCGGCCGCGACGGGAGGCTGTGCTCGGCCGCGGTCTCGGCGCGCTCGCTGGGAGTGGGGCGGTGGGAGGCGCGGTGTTAGGCGGGGAAGTCGCGGGCCTTAGCTATACCCGTTACAAGATTAAGTGGGACGCTACCACTTCTTCTCATACAATTAGTTACGGCCGAAAGGATGCTGAGGCAATAATACACAATTACTTTCACATTTGCCAGGATCTCTCGAATGTGACGTTTAACGGCTATGAAGCATATTATGAGGAGACTACATTGATGGCTAGGTTGACTCTGTCGGCTAAAAGAATAGAGTTTGCTAAAGACAAAAATTGGTGCGGCCATGATTTGCTTGATGTTGTGTCAATCCCTGGAGTTCGAGAGTTCAGGCAATCAACGCATGTAGAAATCGAAAACAAATATCCAGTTAGCTGCAATATAATTGCAAGTCTTCCGGGCTGCACATCTTCGCAGGGAGATGCAGCTGTTATCAGGGGTTCTTCAAAATTGACGTTTGAGTACTATTGCCACGGCAATGCCTCATCTCAAATGTTGGTATCTGCTGCGGGAGTCGTTAAAACCTTCACAATTAAGGAGACGAATAAGAATTGGGTTCCTTTGCGAACGAGCGTCACTAATATAGTTGTGTCAGCCTTGCTCAAGACAGATCCGACAAATTCTTGGCATAATTTGAATTCATGGTTGGGCTCTATAGACCTAGCGTCTCACTTTGCCATGAGTTTTCAGTGGATCGAGAACAGCTGGTTCCGGATGCTTATTTCTGCTGTGCTGATCATGATAACTTGGAATAGCTTAATTAGGGGAAATCTTCTAGCTGCATTGGTCGCTGGGGTACTGCTTTATCTTATTCTGATGACAAACGCTATACTGGCATATGAAATCGACCCAAGTATGCCAATAGCGTGCACTATAAAGCTGTGTTCAAGCCAGATTAGTTGGTTTTTAAGCTACAATTTCATGGATGATGACACTGTCGCTACGCTTATTGAGTTGATATGTTACTTTGCTATAATCAATGTGGTTACCGCACTGTTCAATTTGAGGGCCGCTATGGTTGTTGCTATGTCATTCAAGTTCTACACCAAATACATGATGAGAATGATGTTTTTGGATTCTATCTATGGTTTTGGTGTTATCCATCGCTTACCTTTCATTAATATTGTGTCTAGGAAAATCATGCCCAAGCGGAGGAAAGTGGACCAATGGTCCTATGATATATTTTCAATTAGTGAAAGAAGAGAGAAATATTTGCAGCTCGCTCCAATAATTGAGCACATTGGCATTAAGTTGAGCGGCGATGAGCCTGTGAGCTTTGGCCGGGTGTATCCGCTTATTAGGTGTCGAGACCATTCTTCAATAGGGATCAACAATGTGGACGTAGGTGCTGGTTACTTTGCTTACGAGTGGAGTGATGACGGGCTCAGTTTATATATTTCGGATCATGTTGTTAGAGTTGCTAATATATGGTATCTATGTTCTGTCAAAAGTTGCGACGAAACGGCGGAATTCGCGTTCCGTCGCGAGCTCGCACAACGGACCCAAGTGCGAGCCAATCCGCAACCGTCCCGAGCGCTTTCTCCATAAATATCGGAGCAAACCGCGATTAACTCGGAGATGGCTGGGAGCTGCTCACCGGGAACCATCCCGAGCTCCTGACCACTCGCAGCCGCGTGTGAACACGCATATTACGGCTTCTTCCGTGTGTGTGTGCGAACACGCTGGTGCTAGGTGGAACGCGTACTACGGCTTCTTCCGTGTGCGTGTGAAACCAGTACCGCGAGGAAGTCTCGAGCGAGCAGACGGACGGGAGCAGTGTCTCTGGGCACTACTGCTCGTCGCGCGCTCCAGCTCTCTCCCCCTTCCCGATTCCTTTCCGCCGATCCTGCGAAATTCGCTACCGGCCCGCGACCAGGCGTCTCGTCACATTCGTGACAGTCCTCGTCGGATCGCAGCCGCGTTCGGAGCTCGTCCCGTACGAGTAACGACGTTGGTGACGGGAGCTCGTTCTCTGGGAACGTCCAGGTGCGAGCGACCCCCACCGCGATCTGACTGGGGGCGACGGGTGGGGCGTCCCGTCGGTCCGGAGTCGGAGTGGATTCGCGGCCACCATGCGCTCGGCCGCCAGCGAGGAAACACCAGTTCACTAGAATCTCGCCGAGCCGCGGTGGTTCCTACCGACCAACCGTAGATCCGGAATCCCAGGAATCCCCCGAACCGGAGAAACGCCGTGTTCCGGTACCGTCCGCGTTCCCGTCGTAAGAATAGCCAGACCTGATCGCTCCGCATTACCGTCGTAAAATAGCGAGTCCTGATCGCTCCGCGTCTCCGCCGTAAAAGAGCGAGTCCTGATCGCTCCGCGTTCCCGTCGTACGAATAGCGAGTCCTGATCGCTCCGCGTCTCCGCCGTAAAATAGCGAGTCCTGATCGCTCCGCGTCTCCGTCGTAAAATAGCGAATCCTGATCGCTCCGCGTTCCGCCGCTACTCTCGCATACGTTAGATTTAAGAAAACTAGTTGTAATAACGTGTCGTCTCCTCGCGCTGATTACAGCCAGCCGTCGCACCGGAACCCGCCAGCCGGGAATCACCATCGCAACCCGGGGCGAACCGCCGCCGGCAATAAAGCTTATTTTTCCATAAAACGCCTCCGTTATTTCACCCGCTGTCCTCTCCGCCGACCCTGGCCACTGAGCAAATCCAGGAGAGGACAGAACGCACCTTCCTTTCGCGGTTAACGCTCGCGTAGGGAAACGCAACCGTTACAAAGTTAACAAGGGTCTATGGAGATGTTTATGCTGCTACTACTCGCCGTGCAGCTTCTAAAGTTCCTGAGGGAACCTGCCCTAGGGGCAATATCTTGGACGGACGAGTGGAGGGCTTGGCAGAGATAGATCACATCGGCTTGTCCGGTTATACTTTGACAAATGACAATAGCCAACTTTACGTTGTTCATGAGTTTCTTAATGGCCATTTTAGTCAGGTTAAAGCAATGCGTGCTGGGCCTCCCATCCGAAATCCAGAAATCTGCTGTTCCCTTTGTCCAAGGGTGGCCCCTATACCATCGCCGGGTGCTTCATCAAGTCCTCAAAGCTCAAGTGAGCTCAGGGTTTATAAACCAAAAACTCTGCCGGCGGTTGATGTTAGTGTCTCTGCTGATTGGGCTGATGCCTGGGGCGTGAAATATCATAAGCTGGGAACGGAGAATTTGTGGGCTTTGCGCTGTGTTGATATTAAAGTGTGGGCTGCTCACGTCAGCCGAGACGAAAGTCCTGAGATACATCCAGATGTGTCTTCGAACATTTCTTCAATCCGTTGCTATGGTGCGCTTGAGAGTTATTGGTGTGTGTGGACCACTTTGAAGGACTCAAAGGAGTATTTTCCTATTAAACCCAAACAACCTTTTATGTTCATACAAAACAAAATGGTGCGAGTAGTGTTTGCTCATGTTTTTATCAGTAAAAATAGGCTTCCATCGGGGTTGTGTGTTTATGTGTGGCACAAAGGCATGTGGCCTGTAAAGGAGAATATGAAGGTCGCTTCCGTTATAACGGTAGCACGGAAGATCGGGGAGGAATATCATTATGCCATAATGAACGACACGGCAGACGTCTACGAGTTCCCGTGCGCAGTGGCGGGAGGTGTTGAGACTGTGGCGGCGACAAGCTGGCGCCACGTCTCCGCCATGTGTTTAGTTTTACGAAAGTATGTTTGTACGAATGAATATCGGGTTGCGTGCTGCGCGATAGCGTCGAGTGGATGTTTAGATGACTGGGTCGAGTGTCGCGTAGGGTGAGTGTGTTTAGTTTAGTTAAGAGCGAATGCAGACCGTGAGAATGAAGAAAGAGGGATTGTTGTGAGGATGCGTTAGCGAGCGAATGGTTAGTTCGTAAGTTTAGTTCTGTAAGAGAATTCGTCGAGAGCGGACACGCGGGCTACGCGGGTGTATCGTCCCTCTCAGAATAAAAACTCTAGTCCAACCACGAGCTGTACATGCTGATTACCCGTAACCCATCCCGACAGTACTCACCATCCACAAGACTATACACAAACTGTCCTTCCACAAGGATAGGGTCGTCAGCCCTGTTTCATCAAAAATAGCCTATTACGAATGCAAACAATTCACTAATAGCACCATGTATAAGTACCTAGATGCAAATCATAGAGTAGTTTGCAGTT